>NC_056746.1:817260088-817437441 GCF_019279795.1 Protopterus annectens
AAACTTTACTAATAAACTCTCCATTAGATGTAACTGTATGTGAGTGGTTAAACTCTATGCATCTGGGAAATTATATGCATATATAATCAGTCACATTAATAGCATAAAGTTTATTTCATTGTGTGCTAGCAGGGTATAACCCAATAAAATGCAAGGACAGATTATCCTACTCAAGTGTAAGAGGAGGGTCAAATAAAAGTAAAGGAACAGAGAGGATTCCTTCATTAACAATGAGAGTGAATTTATAATTATAGTTGAATATTTATTCC
The DNA here is from genome assembly GCF_019279795.1 of Protopterus annectens. Classification (NCBI taxonomy): domain Eukaryota; kingdom Metazoa; phylum Chordata; order Ceratodontiformes; family Protopteridae; genus Protopterus; species Protopterus annectens. The sequence goes on from NC_056746.1 coordinate 817,260,358, forward strand.
TCTGGTATGACAGTGGGGTTTTATAATGAGTACCAGTAAAAGTGTTTTAAGAGAGCTGGAATATAGGATTCCAGGCAGATATATGTTTAATAAATATGGAAAAGACAGCTGTAGTTAATATGTGAAATGGTCTGAGCTTACTACAAATTTTGAAGAAAAATTACCTGCTACTCAGAGCGAATCCACCAGTCACAAAAATCATTCAATTGCAGAAAATAAACAGGTGGATTCTACACAGAGATGGTCAGAACTTTTTACCAAAACGTTGCAACCACAAGGTAATCCAAAAGAACAAATGTCCACGTATGTTCCAAAAATATAAAGCTTTTATTCCAAAACACGAAACAGATGAGCACTTTCACGTATACTATATACGCTTCTTCAGATCTAGCTTCTTATGTCTAAAACAAGCATTTATATACTCTTTTTGATTTAATTAATTCATTATGTAATTCAAATAAACCAATTAATCAATTCATTCATTAAATTAAGCTAGTTTCAGTTAAAGTGCTGGCTACCTGAATAGGTATTTACTAGAATTAAGCAAGTGCTCATTCAAAACTGAAATACATAAATTCTACATTAAATATATTAAATAACATATCTTATTAAAACCATGTTGTTATACAATAAAACACTATACGCAGGCCATATAAATAAAATATATGAAAATAATAATAAAATAAAATCTATATATTGTTATGTTTTAAATCACCATTTATCATGTAGCTTATATGTTCGTAACTTATGTATTCGTATATAAAAAAGAACAATTATATCTGTATATGTGTGTAAAAAAATTCTCCCTAGGTGTATATTTCACAGTTGTAATAAAGCATCTTATGGGTACTAACCCTAACTATAACTAAGGAACATGATGTAGACATTTTAAACAAATTTATATATAACATATCAACTTTTAAGTATGGCCATATACGTGAATTACAATGGAAAATCTTATATATTATATTAACATACCCAACTAACATCTACTTAATTAATATTCTATTGAAGATGGACTTCCACTTCATAATTATTTATATTATAACTTTTCCATATACTTCTTTTGATCTTATAATCATAGAATAGTATTATCAAACTATCTCCTTGTTTTGAGTATAGATTTAATAGATACATATTGATTAATACCCAGATATATATGGGCTCTAAGCTTAAAAATCCATTCCAACTCTCTATTTTCCAATAGATTCACATGATCTCCCCCTCGACCATTAAAGTTCACTATCTCAAGCACCCTAAATTTAATTTGATGGTCTTTAAAATCTATAATATGTTTAGCTAGGGCATTCAGAGTATTTCTGCACTTTATATTGTACATATGGTTATATATTCTGTTTTTTAATTTTCTTTTCATTAGTCCTACATAAAATACTGGACAAGAATCACAAGTTGCTAAATATATGAGGCTTTCAGTTACACATGTTGCCTCAAATTTAGGAATGAACATATATTTCAGTACTGGATGCATAAAATTCTGTTCATTCGTGATGTAGGTGCACATGTTACAACGCTTACAAGGGAATGTACCCAATCTTAAACTTCCTCTCAAATACAAGGTTTCATTCATTCTAGGGTTGGAGCATAATAGCCTTTTCAAGTTTTTATTGTTCCTATATGCAAACCTGGGGGAACTACCTACAATTTTAGTAGTCTTATCATCTATAGTTAAAATTCTCCAGTTATTTCGAATGATCTCACAAATTGCTTTATTATCATTGGTATATGTCATAACATATCTGACTATAGCAGTCTCATTTTTAATTGTTTCCATATTACTTACTTTATAACTTTTATAACTATACCTATTAGGACTTCCTTTTTCAACCAGATTGACATCCTCATGAATAATGGGTATAAATACTTCATCTCTAATCTGTTTAACCAACTTTTTATTATAGCCTCTTTCATAAAAGAGTTTCTCCATTAACTCCATTTCTTTCATTTTCACATCATGATCCTTACATAATCTATTTATTCTGATAAATTGACTTTTAATGATAGCAGGAAAAACATGTCTTGGATGCATGCTGTCAAAACTTAATAACGTGTTCTTCCAGCATGATTTTCTATGGAGGCTGGAGACTAAAGTACCTGCTTCAATACTTAAATTTACATCTAGGAAACTCAATGTGTCATGTGAAGTTTCCATTGTAAATTTTAAAAAGTCAGTTGTACTTTCAAGATAATATAAGAATGTTTTAAATTCCTCTTTAGTACCCCTCCAAACAATGAGAACATCATCTACAAATCTTTTGTATAGTACTACTTTTTCAAATAATGTATTTTTGAACAGAAATTCTTGTTCCCATTGGAAAACCACCAGATTTGCATATGTATTTGCACATGGGGTGCCCATTGCGACACCCCACTTCTGATGGTAAACCATTTTGCCATACAAAAAAAATTATAAGATAATACTAAATCTAGTAGTTGACAAATAAGTATCTGCTTGTCCCTACTGAAGCCTCCTCTAGATTGAATAAGTTCTCTAATTGCTTGTATACCATAATCATTTGGGATAGATGTGAAAAGATTCTGCACATCTAATGTTATTAATAAGTGTACTTCTCTGGATAATGTTTCTCCCAGTTGTTCAATACTATCTAAAAGTTGGTATGTGTCTTTAAGTATTGTTGGTATATCATCTACTAATGGTCTCAGTGTCTTTTCAAGAAAATTAGAAATATTTTCAGTAACCTAGAATTCACCCGAGACTATAGGTCTCATGGGAGGAGGTTCAATATTCTTATGAATTTTAGGTAAGCCCTTAATTATTGGGATTCTGGGATGTTCTCTGTATAGGTAATCATAGAGCTCCTTGTCTATCTGCCTGCACATAAGCATATCATAAAGGCTATCAGCCACTCTTTTACATATATCATTAAGTGTTTCTCTAGAAATTTCAAGGTAGGTCTGTCTATCACTCAACATCGAGAACATGAGTTCATCATATTCTTCTACATTAAACAAGACAAGTCCTCCCCCTTTATCCACTGGTTTAAAGACAAGAGTCTGATTATTGGATAAAGCTTTAAGTGAGCTTACTACAAATGGTAACGCATTACAACTTCCTGAAAATAGTACTTTTGGTAAGAACATCTTACAAAGTCCAAAAAATAAACTGAAACAAAAGGTAATAAGATACCAGCCTTTTGCTGGTCAGCCTTTAATGACTGGCAATAAGCTAAAAGTAAGGAAAAGGAATCTGTAGTTAGAAGTCTAAAGTATAACTCAGCTGTGTTAAAAACATTACTGCAGGCAGAACATAGAAAAAGAAACATTATGGATTCAAAGATGGCTGCCGTTCTGTGGACACTGTTAAACTACAGCTCTCTAAATACTCAGAGAAAAAATTAACCCAGAGAAACTACCAAGTCATATTCAATAACAATCTTCTGAAACTACAACTCTGTTTAATCTACAAAATATCCGAAGGTGTGAATGAAAGTAAAGAAACAACAATTCTATCAAGATTACAACAGATTACCTTGAACTGAAGAAAGACTCAAAGAAAGAAGCCATGTGCTCAGAACACTCTGCACATACAAGCACAACTATAAACCAAGAAGTTCTACTTGCACAAAATGCCAAAAGAAGATAAAAATGCGGACACTACAACAACAAAAACTAAACTGTCAGAACTTTTATCACCTGAGAAAGACTTAAACTCAAAAAGACAGAAAGTAATAAAGCAACAAGATTCTGTAAAATCTGGGAATAAAAATAAAACAGATCAACTAGCTAATTTGGAAGATATAAAAGCAGCACTACTACCTATACAAGAAGCCATAAAAGAATTATCTTCTCAAGTTCAATCCTTTGGTACTTCCTTCAATCAAATCTTGGAAAGAATGGACAAATCTGAAGTCAAAATTGCAGAGAATGAAGACAAAATAGCCCTGTTAGCTAAAAAATCTGATACACATGAAACAGACATTCAAACTATGCAAGCAAAAATTACTGACCTTGAGGCAAGATCTAGAAGAAATAATATAATCATCAGAAGCATACCGGAAAATGTACAACATAATGATTTGATCCCATCTATCATTCAAATATTTGCAACTCTACTAAAAGACCCAAAAACTGCACATCAAATAATAATAGAAAGAGCACACAGAGCCCTGATAGATTCTCAAGCTTCAAGTATCCCAAGATCTGTCTATGCCAAACTTCTCAATTTTCAAGATGTCAATAAAATACTGTTAACAGCTAAGAAAAATGGAAGTCCATTAATATGGAATAACAACAGAATATCTCTAGCCCAGGACTTGCCTCTACAAATTAGACAAACCAGATAGATGTTATCCCCTTATTGCAGATTTCTGATCGAGAAAAAGCTAAAATTTCAAATGAAATACCCAAATACCTTAGTATTCTCAGTCGATGGGGTCAAATATTCAGTTACCAGCAAAAGTGAAGCAAAAACTACCTTTTTGTCTGTTTTTAAATCCAATCCTGCCATAGAGATCTAGCTTCAAGTTCCGATCCGTCTTCCTGAACCATTGAGATCGGATTCAGCTCCCACCAACAGCTGAGGTCTTATTTTGCTTATATCTGGTGTTTTACTGCCCTAGGCCTTGTATTAGCACTGGCGCATCCATTTTCCCATTCTTCAAACCGCGAGACCTGAAACAGGAACTATACGAACTGTGCATCATGCTGGATTCCACGCGAGAGGAACCGAAAGTGAGTTTGCAGCATTCGTGGTCGCCTTCAAGATGTAGCGCTTCCGGAAGTCCGCCAGCAATCTGAGTCCCCCTTCGAGAAGCTAAGCAACCGGCTTAGAGGTCTGGAAGATCGGAGGGAAGTCTAAAGGAACTGTAAACAAAGAAATAGTAATGAACAATTACACAAACAAGAAATACACGTGTAAAAATGTTAAATGGCACTCCCATTGCCCTATAATTGTAAATATTATTTCTCAAACATTTCCTTATATATCTAATCTTATAACAACTTTTACGAGGGAAATATTAATATTATTCTCTTATTATATGCCACTTTATTTAGGAAAACAGGAATTACAGTAACAGTCCAGAACTTATGGTGGATGTAGCGGTGAACATCTCCAGTGTTGCTCCAGAAAATCTAGCCAAGCTTTCTTGTTCAATACACAGTGTTAACTAATCTAGCACTTGGTGAATACTCCCCAGATAAAGGAAATTTGGCATACCTACAAAAACAATACAAACAGAAAATTTCTATATAGATCATTAACAAATTGTCAATTAAAAAAAAAAAAAAAAAATTGAAGTTTAAGTAAACCATTACATATAATTTAATTTCTAGAGATAATTCGCCATAATCAAATTATACTCCCAAACTATAGTAATAACTAGATAAGAACTACTGGGATAACACGACAAAAGAACAACAGCTCTGAAAAAAAAAAACACTGAGTGCTTGTTTACTATGCGACACACCTATCTGCACAGATGCAATGAATTCTAATATAAAAAGCAGCACTGCAGATTGTTTACTGTATCAGCAAATTTCATCTCCTGTGTTGTGAGAATACTATACTAAACTAAGACTTCAGAATCACTGCCCTGTCAAAGTCACTAACCTAATTAAGTAGAATTTTACAGAATGTTCTTCATCCCAGTGATCTAAAACAGTCTGCTAAACTTTTAAAACAAAATTTTTAAAGATGACAGCAAAAAGAAGGGGATAAATCTCTTTGCAACACAATACCTATGCAAATGAGATGAATGAAAAGCATTTCCTTGCTAAATACCATTGCATACTCTCAAGGAAAGCTATCTTTCTGATGCTCAGACATGCTCATCCAATTTTCATTAAACTAACAAAGGGCATTTATGAAAGTATTATCATAAATCTAAAACTGAGAAAGTAAAGGGTAATTTTCTCTAGTTCACATCTAAACACAGTTTCAGATTATGACAACAACTAACGTTGGAGAGGCCTCATAAAGAGCAGTGATCTTATTCTCAGAGGATATGGTGCTGATTGACATGGGTCTTGCTTTCCAAATCCTCAGTACGTGCACCAACACAAATAAACTAATCTATTCATAGGACACCTAACCTTGTTCAGATTAAAACATGTTCAAGATGATTGCAATGACTTAGTGACTATCTTTCTAGGAAAGTAACAAAGATAACTTCTCAATATTACATACAAAATGCACATACACACGCACACCTATGATATTGTGTACACATTCTAACAAACGTTCACACTCACTCACATATAATATTGCTTACACATTCTAGTGCGCACACACACACACACACACACACACACACACACACACACACACACACACACACACACACACTCATGCACACAAATACATACACACAACCAGGGCAATTGAGTTTTTACTTCTCTTATTGTTACTAACCTACATGATATAAACATGCAGCATTACTGAATAGAAACACTTTAGATGGTCTAAGGCCCCAAGTATATCTTATATATACAACTTTAAAATTGCACGAACCCAAAGGGAAAAAAAAAAAAAACACTCATATGACATATCTTTATAAACTCCTATACGATGATCCAACAAAGATGCTTGGAATAATTTTTAATGTACTCTACTTTAACAAATTAACCGACTGCTAACTACTAATTGCTTTAACCTATTATCAATTGGTTCTCCAACGAAATGCCTAACTATTTGTGTCTATACTATACATTTATATAAGCCTGAACTGCTACTTATTTATGTTGTTTTCTCCAGGACTTAATTAGAATTTACAGAATCCAGTATATGATGAATACCAAATATAGGTTAGAGAACAATTGCGCAAAGACAGGACCTGCAAACAAACTGGAACCAACATTAGTCACGAAGATTTTTCGCCACCAGGAAAACCAGTCCAGGAACGTTTATTGTATAACACAGCTAACTCAATCATGCTTGAGTTAGCTGTGTTATACAATAAACGTTCCTGGACTGGTTTTCCTGGTGGCGAAGGGTCTTTTCGTGACTGCTAACGTGTTGGTTAGAGAACAATTGCCTTAAGACCTTTCTAACACAATGCCATTCAAAATCTAAAAACCTCAGGGCAATGACAATAAAATGATAGATCCTAGAAGTCGAATTTCACTGGAAGTTCAGAATCCGAATACTTCCCCCAACTAAGACAAGCTACAAACAGAGTTATAAATACCTAGCCTAGAGGAGACAGAAAACACACAAAATAAGACTAGACAAGGAAGTTATATCCTTTATGAATATAGTTATTGATCTAATTAGAGATAATCAACCTTTAGTTTTAAATTTCTTAAATACTATTAATGTTTAATGGAGTTAAGTGAGGCCCCCTATATGCAGTTATATTCAGATCTGGTGTAAAGGCCCACTCAAATTTTGATATCACATAATTAAATCTAACAAAAAGAGACGTAGATTTAGTAACAGTGTTTGCTAGGGGATGAGTGGGATAGGCTTTGTACAAATAATTTTAGGATCTACAGGACCAATAAGTTTCCTTTACCTCCCATACGCAAACATGCAAAGTTTTTATTTACTATTATTACGAAAAAAGACAAAACTAAATCTTTGTAAGGTCCTTATTAAATTCCTGGTCCAGGAGATCAGTGGGTAGGCACAGGGGAGAGACGGGAATTAAAGAATGCTTCCATAACATACTTTTAACAAAAAATCAACTTAAGCCAATATATATACACCTATTTCAAGACTACTTAAACAAAATAAAGTTTGATGAATGTGGGAAATAGATTCATGGAATATTAAAGGGCTCCAGAACATTAAAAAAAGGAAACTCTTTCTTCATCTATTTCTGCAGGCTAAGGCAAGCTTTATACTACTTCAGGAAACTCATTTAACCAATGAGCAATGGTCAGAAATAAAAAAGAAAAAATGGATAAGAGAATCAGTAGCCTCTGAAGGTAAAACTAATAGTGCCGGTGTAGCAATAATCATTAAAGATCACTATCAAGACAAAATTATAGAATCAAAAATAGATAATGAAGGTAGATGGTGCTATGTGATTCTTTCAAGTACCATTTGTGATAAGCCCATTATACTTCTCAATATATATGCACCATGCAACAATCAACATTCCTTCTTTACTTCATTATATCCTAACTTAAATCAATATAACAACCATTACATAATCATAGGAGGAGATTGGAACGCATACCAAAACCCTAAACAGAATAAATCAAGCCCACAGAGATCATGCAATAACCAAGCAATGCTAGCATTAAGTGAACTTAAATATGATTTTAAACTATATGATCCCTTTAAATATGGTAATAAAACAAATTCCCCCAAATAACTTTACATTTTACTCCAACTGTCATAAAATGTGGCCAAGAATTGACTTCTTTATAATTTCAGAAACGCTAATCAATATTGACCCCACAGTATCTATTCATGCCCGCTACTTGTCTGACCACTCTAAAATTACCCTAAACATCACTAGAGATACAAGAAACAACACACCTTATTGGGGATATAACTGGTCCTTAAACCCCAACCTTTTAAATAAAACAGAAATTGTTCATGAAATACGGGATATACTTAAATCCTCACTAGTTAAGTTAATAAAACAGCAACACCCCCCTGATATTGAATGGGCGGCAACTAAAGCCCAAATAAGAGGTATCTTTCTCCAAAAAGCTTCTTACTATAAAAAAACCCAAATCAGAGAAGAACAGTTACTAGAGGATAAAATCAAATCATTAGAACAGGACTTAATAAAAAATCATAACACGCAAACTGAAACAGATCTATTGAAATGCCAAAAAGACCTTATCTTGATTCAAAATAATAAATTATCATTCCATAAAACTAAATTACTTGCTAAATATGCTAATCATATACAAACGCCATCTCGGGCATTAGCAAGAATCATCAATCAGTCGAAGTCACCCTCTCAAATTCCAGAAATATCCTATAAGAATAAAACTTATATGAAAACTGAAGATATTATCAACACCTTTGAATTGATATACTCACAAATTTATGGAGAACAAAAAACCCACCCACTAATGAAAATATTAATGACTTCCTACAAAAACTTAACTTTCCAAAAATTAATGAGAAATTACAAAAAGACCTAATAAAACCAATATCCATTGAAGAAATAATATCAACAATTAAAAAACTGAAATCACACAAATCTCCTGGCCCAGATGGTCTTACCACAGAGTTTTACAAAATGTTCTACAGCATTATTGCACAAATTCTATCGCACATATTAAATTATATAATAAACAATAAAATTAATGATGTTCATTTTAATGCATCCAAAACAATTTTCATACCCAAAGAAAAGACAGATCCTCTGAACCCAGATAACTATAGACCTATATCACTCCTAAATATTGACACAAAAATTCTGACATCTATTTTGGCCAACAGACTGAAGAAAATTTCTAATATAATTATATCTAATGAACAAGCTGGCTTTTTAACATCTAGGCAAGCCAGTGATAATACTCTAACACTACACACATTAATATCATATGCTATTCAAAAGAATCTAAACATGTATGCACTCATTATAGATGCACAGAAGGCCTTTGATAGAGTCAATATAAAATTCTTATTTCAGATCTTACCCTACTTTAATATACCTCAAGAATTTATCCTAACTTTACAAACATTATACACAAACCTATATACAACATTATATATAAATAAAACATGGTCTAACAGAATTCAAATCAGAAATGGTACCCGACAAGGATGTCCTCTATCTCCTCTATTATTTAACCTATATCTAGAACCCCTATTCTTAAACATTAAGCAAAATATATATCATAATGCCCCAATAATTTATGACACAAGAATATCTATGTCAGCTTTTGCTGATGACCTTAACATATATTGTACTACACCAATCTCAGACACCAAAAAAATACTATCTGCTATTGAAGACTTTGCAGCAATATCAAACTATAAAATAAACCTTAAAAAAAACAACATCTTTCCTCTGAGAACCCCGAAACCTTTCTCACTTCTACCATTGATAGGACATCTAAAATCAGAGGAAAAAATCAAATACTTAGGAATTACATTTTCTACAGATAACAAAAACTTTTATTTTAATAATATTAAACAAAATTGGGAACACATTGTATGTGACCTAATGAGATGGGTAAATCTGAAATTACCACCACTAGCAAAAGTGTTGATCATTAAAATTAATATCTTGCCCAGATTATTATACATTTTTACATCTTCACAGGTGTTAATACCCCCAAAATTTTTTAAACAAATCCACACTGAACTCGCTAAATTTATATGGAAACCAAAAAAAAGTAGACTATCATATGATAAACTGATGACCCCAAAAAACAAAGGTGGGTTAGATCTACCTAACTTTGAAAACTACTATTTAATCATAAATGCCAACAGAACTCTAAGAATTGCAAATTACGATACACAAAGTAATAATTGGTCCCCACACTGGTTAAGATTAGGCTTTAAACACATTGAAAGCCAGAATATAAATCCCAAATCACTACCCTTTTTAAATAGAGACAACTATAAAACATTAATGGAACCCATCAGAAATCAGATAACACTAACACAAAATCTTTTTAGATCAGTAAATCTCTTCCAACACATGATGATCCTACAACCCTTCTCCAAAAATCCTAACTTGAAAATTAATAACCAGCTAATAGACCTGAGTAGATTCCCACTCATAATTAACTTAACAATACAAGATATATATCCATATCTAAACTCCTCCGCTCATGAAATAAGACATCAACTGGGCCTTCCCAAATCATATCTACTGATCTTAAGACAAATTAAGGAAATCTCTACAAGCTACCTTCAAAATATATCCATTAATAAAGATGATTTATTGAAATGTACCTTACTAACTCAAGCCCTTCTACAAAGTAGCAAATTTATAACATGCTCATACAAATTGATAATAGACATGCAATATCAAGACCATTTACTCCTATCTAATTATTGGAAACAAAATACCATTGATTGAGGAAAATAAAATAACACAAGCATTTAACTTAACGGTAAAATCCATTTCCCTCCAAAAATTAACATTTACCCAACTTATGATATACAATAATGCATACTATACTCGCCTTAGCTTGCATAAATTCAATCCTAAAAATTCTCCCAAATGCCCACATTGTAAAGATGAAATTGCTGACCTTTTGCATATGTTCTGGAGCTGCAAATGTATATTTAAACTATGGAACTCCCTGAAACTACAACTACAAAAAATGGGTTATCAGACATCAACACTTACTTGGGAATTTACGATATTACATATCCCCCCAAATAACCTATCCAAAACCCAAATAATCATCCTCATCAATATTTTTCTACTAATGAAACTTTACATAGCTACTAACTGGTTGACCCCATCTAAAACTTCATGGGGAAATTTCAAGATCTTAGCGATAAAACATATATTAGCCTACAAATACATAATAAACAAACAAAACAAGAATCCCTATAACCTGAAATTATGGGAACACATTTTCAATATTATACTGGCATAAAACGTTGAATCTGTAATAAATCAACAAGATATGCAACAAAAACATAACATTATTTGGAACTATACTATTTTAAGATATGAACCCTGGAGAAAACAACCTCATCTTCTATTTTTAAGAGAGAATATGGAAGCATTCATGTAAATAGTGTAAATATGTTTTAAAAACACTGCTACAAATACTGTATGAGCATCACCTATGTTTTTCTTTGTGAATGTTTGTAATAGAGTAAGTAAAACAATAAAAAATACTATTGAAAAAAAAAAAGAAAAAGAAACATTACAAAACTGCACAGATGAGAAATTCAATTACTGGGGTATGTATCTATTAAGATAATTAGAGAAGTTATCAACCAGAATTATTAGATGATGACTTGGCTCTATTGCCTTCTGCACCCCCTCCACCTTATGGCCTGCCTGTGGCTCAAGAAGCTGGTAGTTCTAAAAAAGCACAAAAAAAGTAAATAAATAACTAAAAGAAAAAAATGAAGTGGGAAATCACACAAACAAAAACATTATTATAAAATGCTTAATACCTTTGTCCCTCAGTTTCATGGAAATTCTTCAGAGTGTAAAATCACTATCCAGACAGGGGTGTCTCGTGCCATCGGACTGCAGGACTAGAGCCCTCCAAGCAAAAAGATGGAAGTTTAGACATTTTACATTGAATATAAAAAATGAAACAAAAGCAAAGAGCCTCCACAACAAATCGAGTCCTTAGTTAAACGGAGTGAATAATGTAATAAAATGAAAAACTTCGGACTCAGCACGACTGAAATGAGTAGAAATTTATTAGGTGAGCGCTTTCGCGTACCTTTCAGCACACTTCTTCAGACCATAAAAAAGTCTGGATATAAAAAATGTATTTAAATATTTTGCTTGTTGTAATGTAATGTTGTGCTCCTAAGCGAGAACACAAAGTCCCGGAACTCAAACTGCGCATGCTTGTCGAGTTCCAGGTTTTTTTTTTTTTGTTTTTTTTTTTTAATTTTTTTAGCGAACGTCTGGAAATCTAGACTGCTGTAAAAGCAGTCCAGATTAAAGAGAAGGCATCAGTGTTAAAACCCAGAAGTCTATGTGGTTTAACCACACAGTAAATTAGAAAGGTGTTCGGACTGCCACGTATGCAGGCACGTACGTGATGTAGATGGCTGGATTGCTACTGATTGGTTCTTGCTCTCTTCTCAATAAAGAGAGTGAGAAGCAATCAGTAGCACTAAGCACAGTACTTGTCCTTACTTGTGTGTCACGGAGGATTATGGATACCGTTGGTGAAAGAAAGTAAAGTTAACAACATTGTTTTTTTTTGGCTTGCTTGCCTTTTGCCTTGCTTGCTGGCTTGCTTACGAGCAGCTGCACTCATCAGTGATCACCAAGTCAGAGAGGAAAAGAAAAAGTTCCTTTCTTCGTGAAGATAAACTGAGGTAGGTGCCAGACTCGGCTCTATATACTACAGATATTGATTTATCGCACAAGCATTTGCTGGTGTTCTTTACTCCTGTAAAAACCTCAGCAGTCATTTTATAGACTGGCATTTATTAATGATTTAAGAGAAAAGAAAACACTCATCTGTGGAGCAATGACTGGTGGTGTGAAATAATGAGAACTAAAAATTATTTCAGGGCTGCAACTGTAATGTGCTTGCAACAGTCACTATACAAATTGTTGTGAGAGCAGTTAAAGTCATGACACAGTATTCAATTTACTGATTTAGCCATAGCAGGATAATTAATATATCTGCAGTGTTAAATCATATTCAATTCAGATTAAGAGAACAGCAAGAAAGTTTTTGCTTGCATGTACTAGTAGCCAAAATGCAAGTGAAAATATCATATCCTTTAAACTGCAGGAAAAGCAGAAGATGTGTTAACACTCATTCTGGCTGGCTGATAATTCACTGCTGCTAATTACTTAAATATAAAGGAACAATTTCACAGAATAATGCATTGTTCCTGATTATTTATTAATTAGTAGGAGAAAAACTGCAAAAAATGTGCTATACGTTCACAATGTTTTGAAAATAATTTGCCTGTGAACTATAAATCAGAGTTTTCAATTCTTACTCTGGTATCAGCTCAGCAGAAAAACAGCTTCTGAAAACATCAATAATCATTTTTCAACCACTAACTGAGGAAAACCAAGTAAACATGTCCATGAAAAGCACTTTGTAGTTCCATACATTTTATTATAAGAATACATTTATGTAGTGGGTATTATACATGTTAATCTGATCACAGTTTATGTTTCAAACACGACCAGGTTAGGTATCTTTTTTTGTGTGATCTTTAAAATATTTAAAATCTGCAAGTGCACTCTTTGCCTTTTTAAAAACCATATGCAGCAATTACTGTCTGTCCTGGTAAGGCATTTTCTCAACCCACTTATCTCTTCACCCACTTAGCCACCCTGTGTAAAGCCTACCTTCTGTGTGACAGCTGGAAGACAGGATATTGTTTGGAGGTCTAAGGATAGGAGTCTGAATGGCTGTTGTCTAATTGTACCTTTGATTTCGATAGGCTAACCAGTAGGAAAGCATGCTGCTAAAACTAAAAGTGAGCTATTTAACGTAACTATAGCCTAAAAAAACAGAATGTTTAAATGAGCATTTAATGTAAAGTATACTTTTGTATGCAGCCACGGTGGTGCAGCGGTTAGCATTGCTGCCTCACAGCAAGAGGTTCTCTGGTTCGATTCTTGGCTGGGGTTCCTTCTGTGCGGAGTCTGCATGTCCTCCCTGTGGTCGCATGGGTTTTCTCCGGGTGCTCCAGTTTCCTCTCAAAGACATGCTGTAGGTGGATCGGACACTCTAAATTGGCCATAGGTATGGGTGTGTGCCTTCTGTGGAAGGTTGGGCATCAGGCTGGCAACTCCACACTGTAAAACTCCACTGCCAATCATGAGCAGACAGGTGATCTGCTGTGGTGACCCCTAACCAGGAAAAGCCAAAAGAAGAAGATACTTTTGTATGTTTACTATTTTGGAAATGTATTAGACTTGCTGCTTATAGATAATCACTTTTAAACTTGACTTGGCCAATACAAAATATTGACTTGAGGAGTAACTGTACCAAGCATGCCATTTGTAAGATTACATTAGCGGACTGGAGTTCCGCTGTGGCGACCCCAAGCCAAAAGACAAACAACAACAGGGGTCCTGTAATATGTTGTGAACAGGAAAGGGTCATCCTAATCTTTGTTATATAGTCTGAAAAATGTGTCGCAAGACACTGAAGTAACAAACTCGCAACATCTGAATTAGCTTCAATTACACACAACATGTGGTCTCATAAGTCATTAAGTAGTGCCTGCTATGTGTTTTTCATTAGTCTCACATGAACAGTAATTTCATATAATTCAGTCAAAAGAATAAATACTGACAGAAGCCATGTTCGAATAAGCATTATGTTTTGCTGTTTTTTGAACTGTAGTATGTACTTAATAAAGTCAGATCTGTTGTCAGCCTGGGAGATAGGTGGCACTCAAGATTGATAAAGGTGTTTGTTGGCATTAGCTATTGTTTTGAAAGCTGCAGTACATGCTATATAGGAAAACTCTGATTTGCTGTCTTTATTTTACTATTTTGTAAGAATATTCATTTTTCTCCATTTGAGCACACTGTTCTTCAAAGTCCATTGGCTTTTATAGGCTTGGAAATAAGCACTTCATCCAAATTTGGAAGTGGTAATCCTATCCTGCTTGAGTTTCCATCATAATGTATTATATCTTTCTTAATTTTTTTCAAAATAAAACTACTTTAAAGGCAACTAGCTACAGGTATTTTGTAATTATCTGATTTTATGAGTGCATATTGTCTTGTAAAATAATTGGGGTAATGCATTGTGAACCACCAGCCTTAGAACTTCTGCAGTTAAGTTAAATTATTCTCTTGTCAATACTTTGTACATTGTGATAACTTTGGGATTTGAACGCAGATGGATAAAAAAGTAGTATGTTAAACAAATAACTGAACTAAAATGAATAGACAAATGCATGTTTCCTGCTGCTTAGATATTTTTCACTCACTACTAATTCTGTAGGATGTTGAATAAGATTATGAGGGAATAGATGAGAGAATAGTTTAAAGAATATGACAGAAAGTTGGAAGTCCCTCTGTAAATGTTTTTCCTTCTATAATTTAACTGTTTGCTCTGTCTGCAGTGACCTAGACATGTACTGTTTTCATAAATACTTTGTTCTGCAGTTTTTATACAATATCCGAGGAAAATAAGCTTGCAAATTAGAGTACTTCAAGATATTTCTTTGCTAATTTTAAAATGAAATAAACATTTGATTGTTTGGTAACTTACTTTATATGGCCAGTGTCAAAGCCTCTGACTACAGCTCTGTAGACGATTGCTGTCAGCATATGTTTATAGCTATTCTTAATGTATCCACAATTTATTTACTTTGGCAAAGAATATTCTGTGGAGCTTTTTGAACATTTGTTTAATGGTGTGTAATTTACAACAAAACACTGATACACTGTTATATGTGTTGCTCTCTTTGTCATGTGCTATAAAGTGCAGCTTCCTTACCTACCAGGGCAGTGTATTTAATTAAAGTCCCAGGTTTTGTGGTTTTGAGCATAGCTCTGTCCCTTTCTAGTTGGCCACACCCGTCCTGTTGGCCCTACCCATTCAGCTGTCTCCTGTAGCCCCCCTTTGACTTGAAGTCACCAGCCGCCACTGTATCCAGGTACCAGAATATATTTATAGAAAAGTTATCCAATTACATTTCTTCACAACTTAATTGATTGCTCAGCATCAAAGGACTAGAACAGAAGATAGAAAGTAATTTAAAATTGTATGTAAAAATGAATAAAATAATGATTATAGATTCATAGATTCATATATTCATAGTCTGTACTAGGCCAATGAGCTGGGGACCTTTCTAAGCCTAGCCAAGTTTTTCTGAAAGAATAATGATCTCTTGTATCTAAATAGTACATTGAGGGCCAGGAATCTATAAGCTACATCTGTCCATAAGGGACATGGGTGCCAGGCCTGGTGAAACTTTCCTATTCCCCATCCACTGGTCTAGGTTGTGCTTAAACTGAGTAATAGACAAACTCGGCTTCACATGGATGGGAAGCCTGTTCCACAGGAGGGGCAGTCTCTGGGACACATATCTGTTTCTCTAGCATGTTCTGTTTAAGTCACAGATGAAATTCATATCCCTAGGCCTTGTATTTCTGGTACACTTTGACTTACAAACATGTAAGAGATTCATAAGTGTGGGTTTTGCAGATGCCTTGTAAGCCAGGCATAGATCAGCCCTCAGCAATCTATAGGAGACTGAGTAGAGGGAAAGGGCTTTAAAGCACTCTGCATAAGTCAGATTTGTTATGCCTTGTATTCTTTTTGCAAGGAGCCTCTGAGGTCACTCTAGTTGCTGTATATGCCTAGTTAGGTACATACCAAAGGGAGCATTGTACTCTATGTTTGGTCTGATAAGGGCAGAGTGCAGTGGGATAATGACCTCTTTGGACCTAGATTCCATGACCTTAATTATAAGTTGTGCAACATAAAAGGATTTCCTTATTATTGTAGTCACATAGTGGTTGAAGGTAAGGCAACTGTCTATGTGCATACCTAGACCCCTGACCACTGGGTCAACTCAAGTGCATATTATCAACTTGGTGATTAGCCAGGATGGTTGGCTTTCTGAAGGGTACAATTATGAATTTCTTAGCTTTGAGTTTAAGACCATGGCTTTAGCAGCATTTATTAGTCAGAGACAGACCTTCTTGAAAAATGCTAATGTCTGCAGGGGAGTCAATTATAGCCTCCAGCTTACAATAATCTGCAAACTTAGTCAGCCATAAACCTTCAGCATTTGCCTCCATTTCATAGAAATAGATGCCAAAAAGGAGTGGGCCCAGTACTGAGCCATGGGGGACTCATCGAGTGACTGTCCTCTTGGTGGAGGTGGCCTCACCTATTTTGACCTCCTGGGTCCTTTCAATGAGCCAGAAGGCTCCAGCTGAAAAGTGAATCAAGTGGACCAAAGAGGTCATGCTTCATGTTGTTTATTAAACATCATGGGATGTTATTGGGACCCATCAATGCAGTGTTTTTGGCCTTGGAAACTGCATTGATGACCTGTTCCCTTGTAATGTTTGTGGAAATGGCCTCTGGTTCAGTGTGGGTGATAACATTTACAATAATTTCTGCATTGTTGTGAATTTCCCCTGAGGTTACGGACATAGCTGTTGAAAGCTTTGTGGTTGCCCTTTGCTTGAGCAGTTGTTTTTTCTTTAAATTTAGCCTTTGAAGTATTAACTCTCTTAGCTGCATGTTTAGATTTGCATGGGGCTTTTAGAATGTATGACTTCATTTCTACTATACTTGCCTGAGACACATAATCAGTGAGCTCAATCATATCTTGCTTCATATAGTCAAGGGAGTTATGTCTCAGGTCATTAACACCCACAAGGACTATGACAGAATCATACTGGTACCTGTGGTCCAATGACCTAAGTGCCTGTGTGACTTGATGGATCCTAGTCCCAGAAAGACAGCTAACTGTGACTGTCTCCTTACTCCATACGGTTAGGGGGACATCAGTGTGCCTCACTATAGAATTACCCATGACCATGAAAGTTGGCTGTGCACTGGTTTGCCTTAAGGGGTTAGCAGTAGAGGCATTGGATACAGTGTTAGTATGTGTGGCTGTGGGTGATGTTTTAATGGAATGTTTATGTGATGGCTGAGGACCCTTTCTCTGACTGTACTATGCAGGAAGTCTCAGTGGATTAGGAAGGTTACTTATAAGTGCCTCAGCATAAGTAGTTTTATGTGTAGGGTTTTTAGGCTGTACTGTAGGGGTGGTGCAAGTGTTGCTGACAGTCTCTATAGGATTCATTTTGCTTTTATGAGAGAGTTTTGTCTCCAGTGTTAAAGTGTATTTTCATCTCTTGTATACTTTGTTTTATAAAGAACAAGTGAGTTGTCAGTGCACATGAGGCAATTGCTACAATGTCTCAAAATACCCATCTCAACCAGATTGGCCACAGAGAGAGTCCTGCTGTGCATATCCATGGCTACTGATCTACTAGGGAGGAGTGAGAGAAATTTAAATATTGAATAGGTCAATAAGACAAGGAACATTATGAGCAATGCTCAGCTATGCACAAATCAGATGCTCTATTAATTAAAAAAAATGGTCTAGACAGTAATGCCACAACAGTGTGGAACATAAGCCTTCCTATTGTAAAATAATTGATTGTGGCCAAGTGTTTAAACTAGAACAAAGACTCTTAGAATAACAGGCACAATAAGCCTTCAACCAGCAATTCCCAACTCTGAAGGGTGTAAGCTACCTCTCCTGCCACAAAAGTGTAGACTGCACACCTTCCTAATGTAAGATAACTAGTTTGAAGCCCAAGTGCTTAAATCAAAAGTAAGAGACTTAGAATAATAGTTACAATGTAATCAGGCTATTAACTCTGCAACAGAGCACTTTAAGAACATGCAGCAAAAAATAAAGTAGGAGTTGAATAAAGTGAATGTTTTTAGTAAGTGGAAATGTGGAAACAGAAGATAATTCAAGTTTAAGAGAATAACGGAAGGGCCTTCCCAACTGATCTCTCAGTGCTCAGTGCAATGAGCTGATGGCATGAGACTAGGAAGAGTGTCCAAAATCAGATGTATAGTAGGGGTGGACAACTCTAAATCTACCAAGCTTAAAAGTAAAACAGCAGCAGCAGCATGATGGGTGGGTGGGAAAAATCAAATGCAGACAGAGATCAGCAATAGTTAGGCAGTGAACAGCAAGTCAAACAAGCACTACAAATAAATAGAGATGGCACTAAATATTTGTAGTTAAATGAAGAATGCTATTTTTCAGCTATAAAGAAATGGTTTATTTACAATAAATAAATAAATAAATAAATACCAGAAAAGTGCCCCTGCTAAAGCAGTGAGAGAGTCACCCAAGGGAGGAAGTCCTGTAGTTTTTGTCTTTCTATTCGTGGGCCTTCTGCACCTACTGCTTATGACCTCCAAAGACAATGAAAGACAGAGAAAGAAATAAAAATATTCACAAGTGGTAGTCTGGCACAAAGAGAAGACTGGCAATAGTGTAGGGTAAGTGTATATTTGCATTTTTGTTGTTGTTGTTGTTTGGGATGTCTGGGGGGCTGTTTAGTCCACAGCTGTCCTTGATTTTGCAGAACATGTCTATTTTGGCATAGAAATTTAAGTTTCAGACTCCATATCCTTCAGAACATCCATGCTAATGCAAAACCTGTTCTAGCAATTTTCTAAGTTTATAAGAACAATATTTAAATTTTGGCCATAATTTTGCCCTCCTACAATTATATTTTACATTTTTTTAGGGTTCTTGTGCTAAGTGTGTAAGAAGCATTTCTCTTCTATATTTTTATCCTGGTAAACCAGCAAGGATTACAATCAGTCATAATGCTAGATATTGCAGTTCTGTGCTTCTATCTAGAAAATGTTTGCCAATGCAAAATCTGTTGTTCTACATAAAATGGTGCCCCATCTTTGGGTCAATATGACTAATGGCTGTTTTTTGCTCAGAATTCTGAATTTTTAGGATTACTGTGACTTGTATAATAAGAACTTTGAATACTTTAATGTGCAACTACTGTTTCCATGGAACAAAACTGAAATACAAGACATAACTTACTTTAAACATCTCACACCATTTTTTCACAGGTTTGGGAGTGGCTTCGAATGACCGATGGGGAGAGAGAGAGGAATGCCCATATGCAGCAAGGAGACTTCTGTGCCCCCACATCATCCCGGGCATGTATACAACATCAACTGTTACTAATGCATCTGTTTAAAGCATTATGGTGCAATGGTAGGAGGAGCAGGGGTGACAGCAGCCCCCCAATGGGTGTTATACCACCTGTCTTTATACAAAAGTAATGGAGAGGGTGACTGACTGATGAACAGAGGGCAGAGGTGGGGGTTGCTACAACTCACCCTTTGGGGTGTTTAAAGTAAGCTTTGACAAAAACAATACATGGCTATAATTTTTACCTATATTTGCAGATGAGGGACTGTATACAGAAAGTATCTTACCCTCTTGTTTTCTCATGCTATACAATCATTATCTGGTTTTGCAGAACAAGTGTGCATTTGCAGAGTTAATATGATTTCTGTAAAGCAACTTAAAATACTTTAATGTGTGGCCACTCTTTGCATGGAAGTTTACATATATGGACTAAATTACATGGCCATCAATTATTAGTAACATCTGAAGTGCATATATAAGTAGCTATAGCTGCTGAGAGAGGTTTGGAGCTGTCTCTTGTTCTTCGGTTTAAATAGTCACTATCTGGCTTTCAGGACTATGGTGTATTTATGTGAAGTAAAATGGACTACTGAACTGGACATCTAACACATACACTTTTAAAGTAGCTATAATTGTTAGGGCTGCCTGCTGTCACTTGCTTATTATTCTGGCTTTGCAGAACTAATGTGAAATGTGAATCAACTTGGAGCACTTTTAATGTATGGCAACTGTTTGTGTGAACTATATTATATGGCCATCCTCTCTTATCACATTCAGATGTATGAATTGCACACAAAAGTGGTTATAGCTACCTGTTGGGGTGAGAGCTTCCTGGATGATTTGCTCAGTTTAAGTATTGTTGGAGTGTTTCAATAAAGAATTTATATATTTATTTGTAAAGACACTTTTTGTGTTGGATTGTTATTGTTTGTGTTTTCAGTTCCCTGCAATTGTTTAGCTTGTGCAGTATTGTGTGGACTAAGTGGGTCTACTTTACATGGTTGACTTTTCACAAAGTTGACTTTCATATGGCCGAGACCATATGATTGACTTTAGGAAAGCCGACCATGTAAAATAAACACAAAAACCACAACGAACACTTCCCTTAAAACTGTTAGCAGGGGGGCAAGCCCCCCTGCACCCCCTGGGGTGCTCTGCCCCCAACACCCCCAGTAACTTAAATATACCAACTCCGAGATCGCACTACAGTGCAGAAGAGGGAAATTTTCCCATTCCACACTGTACAGCAATAGCGGTTCCCCATGGTCGGCTTTTCAAAAGTTGATCATATGGTCTCGGACATATGAAAGTCGACTTTGTGAAAAGTTGATCATGTGAAGGGGACCTGGACTGTGTGTATGTATGTATATATATATATATATATATATATATATATATATATATATATATATATATATATGTGTGTGTGTGTGTGTGTGTGTGTGTGTGTGTGTGTGTGTGTGTGTGTGTGTGTGTGTGTGTGTGTGTGTGTGTGTGTGTGTGTGTGTCAGCAGTAAGTTCAAATATATGATTTTGTCCATTTGCCCATTAATTTAATCCCAATTTAACACCAGACAGGGATAACAGAAAGTGACTAGGTGGTGTTAGGGAACAAATACTATTTTGAGATATGACTTATGTATCACCACATGCATTTATCTTCTATGTTTTCCCTTCAATATAATGCCCACATGGAGTAAACGCTCCCACCAGAAAAGCCACGCATATAAATATAAAACAAAACAAATATGGTAGGAGCGATACACAGTAGATCCACCAAAAGTTCATCTAACATCCCTGAAACTTCAATAGTTCAATTGTGCCAGCATAAAAATACTGTAGCGAAGCAAAAATGACTCGTTCAGTTCAAGGACGATTTTTATTAAAAACCTGCATCTGTTTATTGCTTTATTGGTGGATCTACTGTGTATCGCTCCTACCATATTTGTTTTGTTTTATATCTTCTATGTTTATTTTGCACTGCAGTTTGGTTAACTCTGAGCATTAATCTCGAGATACAATTCATTTCCTCCTTAAATAAAAAAGCACAATTGAATTTCTTTCCTTATGTATGTTTTTTGTTCATGCCTCCATTTAATCAAAAGTAGGGGGAAAAGCACTATAACACACTTTGGAGCATTTATAACTCAATGCCTTCTGGGTACATAGAGGGCATTAGACCTCCAGCTTAATTTAGTTATTACAGTGTAGCTTTGGTCAGTTAGGCTATGTTAAAATGGTTCTGAGAAACCATGGTTGAAGAACAAGACTAAATTTCTTCTCTTAATCATGATTTCTTTCAGGTCATCATTGGATGAAAAAAGTTGTTTAAAAAATGTAAAATGTACATCAGAGCATGTAGAACCCCAGCTGAATGCAGTTGTTTCATGCGAGTTAACTAGATCAGTCTTGTCTAGTTAAAATGTGTCGAATGAATACAGGAAAACTGAAGAGTAAGACAAACTTTGCAAAAAAGAAAGAAAAAAGTAATCTAGATGGTGCAGATAGACCAGAATAGAGGCACCAGGTGGCGTGAGTGTGAGGGGACTGTGGTTGCTATGAGTGCTGTGGAGCCCTTTCGCCTAGGTCATTGGTTAATCAAAGGCCAGCTCTGCCGCCAACTAATTAGCTGGATGTTATTCACTGGCTGCAAAATAATTATTTTCTAATTGAACCATTCCATGACCTCTTAAAACTCCAATAAGAACAAAAAACTTATAACAAAACAAAATGCAATATAAGAAAAAGGAAAGAAAAAATAAAAAAATAGAAGTAACCAAACCTTAAATGAATAACTTCATTCCAAAATCAAATGCAGACAAATAACAGCAATAGTCAGGCAGAGAACAAGTCAAACTAGCACTAACTTTTGTTGTTATATAGGTCGTATTATACTAGCCATACGATATACAGCTGCTTTACTGGAAGGGAAGATTCATAATGCTCATTGCAGCAGAGATGCTAAAGACATTCTAAACTCATCTGGGAAAATAGATGCCTTCTGGGTTTATTATAATGCTGTTCAAATGACTTGCTTACATGGATCATGATGGGGTCATTTTTGGAGCAATAATTATGCCTGCTTATGGGGCATTAAAGTCCATCTAGGAGCTGTGGAAACTGTCTAAGCTCTTAGAAGTGTTAAGTAACTCCACATTCAAGTCCATTAATTTGTTTGATCATGAAATGACTGCCATGCACAGTGTGGTGCTACATAAACAAATAGAGCACTTGGTTTTATCCTCACTTCTAAAGGGGGTCTGTGTGCACTCATCAAAATGGAGTGCTGCTCATTTATTACTGAAAATACTGGTGCTATTTGAAGTCACTTATAAATGATTCAACAAGTTGCTGAATTTTCACATGCTAAAGAAGCTGATAGTATCCAGTGGTCATGGTTAACTAAACTTTTTTCTGGATGGAGGAGGAGGTATTTTGACATTTTTGTATGCTTGTAGCTGTTATAATCCTATTATTAAGCTTTATTTTATTTCTGTTAAAATGTTGTATTTTTAAGACATTAGAATCCAGAAGGAGTATCAACTTACAAATGAATGTAGTTAAATCAATAGCACTGACCACATTAGATAAAAATCTTACCACATTAGAGGATGAAAACACTTGTTGCAAGATTTTAGTAGATTGTATAATAATTTATACGTGGGGTGTGAAAACAAATGTAAAAGTAGAAAATGTACAACTGGAAATTATTTATAGCATTCAGATTGCGCTTTTATTCATCAAGATGTAAGTATTTTCTTTATTGCTACAAAGACCATATTTTTTAAATGACTGTACAGAAATTCTTTATATCAGGTACAGAAGACAAATGTATGTAAAAAGTGTCTGGTAGCAAGTAAAAAAGTATCCACTCATCTGAAACCCTGTAATCTTTATTCAGTCATAAAAAAATACATGACTGAGTCATGCTTTACAGCATCAGATGGGAGAATATGAAGGGTGAGGCTTACAGAGAAGGAAAATATTAAGAGTGCATATTTTATTTTAAATATACTTTCATCTCAAAAATGGATTCCTGAGTGCTTTTCAGTCTATTTCTTCTGATTTACTTCCTACCAAATATGAAAAATACCAGCATGGCAAATTGTAGAAAGTTAATGAAAATTACTACCAAATATGAAAAATACTAGCATGGCAAAGTGTAGAAAGTTAATGAAATTAATACAATAATGGTGATAAATCTGGCTTGATCAGAATAAGTAAATCAAAAAAAGAGAATATAATCCACCGGAACCAGAGCAGTCTAACTGGTTAAAACTTTACTGCATGCTAGTAAAACACTTATGCATAAAGCTTCTTCAGGCATATAACAATGAATTATAAAAAAACACATTATATAAGAAAACAAATTAATCACATGTCCAAGTCCAATTAAAAATGAATTATGTCTTAAAGTGCCAAAATCACTTTGAGTATGTAAGTCTTTAAAAATTGGCTTTATACTAAAAGTGCCATTTAAACCAGGTGGCACATGAGCTCTAAACCGAATAATCCATTTCAGTTCCTCCTTTTCAGTTAAATTAATTAAGTCTCCACCTCTAATCAGCTCATGTATAACCTGTAGAATCATAAACTAAAAACTGTGTGTCTTATCTGTTTCACTGATATGTTTATAAAGTGCATTAGTCTGAACATTCCTATCTGTATCTGATAAGTGACTCCCTATCTGCTGTTTGAGCTTATGGTTAGTTTTTCCGATATATTATGCATCACACTTTTCACATTTGGCCATATAAATCAAAGTTTTAGTGTCACAATTGTCATAAGCCTGCAAAGTAAACATACCACCATAAACAGGATGCATACATTTTTTCTGTATAAATATAAATACAATGAATATGCACCTATTATACCTAAAAGTACCTTGCTTATTACTTTTGAACATATTAGTCTTAGGTTGCTCTTTATAAATTACTACACCTTTTATATCCAAATATAAGTTAATCTCCCATCATGTTCTTTAGTTCATGTATATGGCTACCTAAAGACCAATATTTTTTAATTATACTTTGGGTAGTTTCTGCGTTCCTATTAAAAGGAAGCATGCATCTATGTCCTGTTGCTTTTCTATTGCATTCAAAGTGACTAATCTGAGTACTTGAAAAAATAGGCCTGGCCTCTATAGCATGCTTACTTTTAACATCTTGCTGTATCTAATCAACACTATAAAAATTATAACCTCTTTGCACAAACTCTTGTACCAAACTTTGCATTTGAGTGTCCATATTAGTATTCAAAGTATTTATCTTTGCCACACATAGCATCTGATTCCTTACTACATTAGTAAAGATGAATGGGGATGCATGCTCATTCTATGTAAATAGGTGTTACGTTTAACATTCTTTCTATAGAGCATTGTCTCTTGTTTACCTAATTCATTTTATATAAGTGCACTATCCAAAAAAATCTATATGTAAATCTCATATCACTTTCTTAAAGCTTAGAAATTTTGTGGTATTAGAAGCATAATTAAAGAACTCATCAAAAGTGCTGGAGTGCCTTCCCAAATCAGAAAGCGGTCATCCAAAAACATTCTATAAAAAAGAATATGTGCTCTATATGAATTCACACTCTGATAAAACAAATTGCTTTTCCCAGACATGCATTACAATATTTACATATGTGTTTGCAACAGGTGTACCCCCTATTTTGTTTATAAATTCATTTTTGAAAAATAAAAATATTATTGGTCAAAACAATATTCAATAATTCACATATGGTATTAATATTTGCTCTATTGAAACATGGTAAAGTTAATATGTGCTTTTTAACTAAGTCAATGCCTTCTTTGGTTAGTAATACAAATAGGGAGTCAACATCTAATGTTACTAGATGACTAGTTAAATTCTTATTGACAAACCATCCATGCAGCTGACTTATAAAATCTGATGCGTCTTCAACTGTAGTGTCAGTATTCTTCAAACCCATTTTCAGTTGCACTTCCACATACTTGGAGATGCGTTCAGTGACCCATCCCTGTGCTGAGACTATAGGACTCATTGGTGGCTTAGTTAAAGACTTATATATCTTTGGAACACCATAAGTCTCTGGAATCCTAGGAACTGTATAGAAAGTTCTGTTCTTTGCAAAAAGTTCTTTCTTGGAATAAAGAACTCATGCCTAATATTGAAAGTCATAACCAGAGAGTCAAGGAGATCTTAACAGAATTAATGCTGTATTGTTCATTTTTAATTTGTCAGTGGTTGCTCTATGATTGATACATTAATGTTGTTTTAAATCAGAAGAGGTATAAAAAAATCTATGATTCTACTGTTCACAGAGACAGGACCTTGATTTCCTAGTCTCCCATGTACATGCCTTTCTTTGCAATAAAGGAGATTATTATTCTCTGCTGAACTGTGTCATGTGAAAGTTATTTGGTACCTTATCTGGTACCTTTACAGAGGAATTAGCAAAAGGGATAAAATGATATCAAGGATTCTTTATAGATTTTGTTAAAAGGAAAAGACAGGACTAGAACTGATCAAGCTGACAGCTTAGTGGTTTGAGTACCAAGGAGACAGAAAGCACCAGAAATTCTTAATAATGTATTCACTTCTGTCTTCATGTTGGAATGGAAGAATAGAATGGTACCTATCTGGAGTGAAAAGGGTGGTAATCAGCTCTAGGATATTGTAAGCAGATCTATCTAGGCTACATGATGGTTAAGTCCTGGGATCAGTTGAAATTGCTCCTCAGTCCACAATTCTCAAAGAATTTGGCTGAAGTTGAGACAGATCCTCTAACAGGAGTGCTTAACAGGTGACTGGTCAATATGGAGATCATAGAAGACTGGCAGAAGGCTATAAAAAGGGAACAGCAAAAACAGCCCAGGGAAATAAAGGCTAGATAGCCGGGCATCAGCTGCAGGAAAAAATGAAAAAAAAAAACACTGATAACAGTAAATGGTAGTATTCGTGGACAGAAACAAACATAACTGGAAAAATCAAGCAAACAGTTGAAGCCACAGGGCCTGCCAATCAATACTAATTGATTTTTTTGACTGTATCACAACAGAGCTGGACTGGGTCATTTGTTAGCTGGATAAGTGAAGTAGTGTATCCGTTACTCTTTTCACCAATGGCTTTGTCCACAAGAGTAATAGCAAACATACCTCTCAACCTGGAAATGTCAAAATCTGGACAAGGCCCATGAAAAATAGGTACAAATCTGTACACTGATTAATGTAAAATTTGCATACATAATTATATAACCCTGCCCACTCCAATGGAATTGTGGGATACCAACTTTCAAATGCAAACTGAAGAACAGGCAACCAAAATATGGCACCAGAGTCCCCCTGCAGCCATGCCAATGTCCCATTACCATAAACACTAACGTGTGCATGCATGCTGCTTTACTTAGACAATGATTATTTGGAGTTTACTTTTACATTTTATAGCACAATGCACAAACACTAATAGATATCTGCTAAGCAAAGTAATACTGCCTCACAATGAAAATAGACTTGGCATTAAAACTACTCTGCCCTTGAAACTCACATTCATTGAAACAGCATTGAAACCCACACCACATCCAAAGAAAATGCATCTGGCCAGTGGTGGATAAAGATTACCTTTGGGATGTTTTCAAATCATAGGCCATTTGCATACAAAACAAAAAACATACATGCATTCTTTGATACACCTTCCTGACTTTATTAAATTATATTCCTTGTATAATAATACAGCACATTTGTTAGATTTAAGTTAGGGCTCATTTTAAATTTATTGTTTGAACATTTTTCCAGTAGGCAATGAAACAAAATGCATGAACCAATAATGACAAAACTGCCCAATTCATAACATTTCCATCATAAAAGTCTACTTACACACACACACACACACACACACACACACACACACACACACACACACACATTATATACATATATATAAATATAATGACAGTAGTGTAAGCCACAGTCATCTTGCACAACTTTTTGCACTTATTTTCATTTTCAGTTTTATTTTTGTGGGGGGAGGGGGGACAAAAGGCCAAACACCAGCAGGTAGACATTTTAAACATTGTTTGTATAATTTTGGAAAGTTGCTAGAATAAAATGTTATGTTGCCACCATGCACTTCACTGCCATGTCTTGGCCCCAGGGCCCTGTACACTACAATCAGAGCAACATACCACTATGCCAAATCATCAGTTTCCTGAAAGATAGGAAGACTGCAGCTTAAATGGCTATTATTTACTGAATTCAGTTCTCACTTCTCAACACAGCCAAAACCACAACCTCTTAGCACAAAAAACCTGGGCAAAGTCAATAATGGAGGAATACAGAATTCAGTTCTCACTTCTCACCATAGCTCTCAACGTCTTAGTGCAAAAAACCTGGACAAAACCAATAATGGGGGAATATGGCCCCAAAATAGGAACAAATTTAAAATACTGATATTATAAACTCAGAAAATAGCTAGAATAAAAGGTTTAGTGTTACTATTTATTTTCTGAAGAATATGAAGTCTGAAATTCAAATGCCTGTCAGTATTTAGTGAATTCAGTCCTTCAGTGATTTGCCACAAAAACCCTGAAAACCACAGATTTAATGAGGAACAGAACAAAAATATAGGAAATTCACAATTGGTGGTGGCTAGGGACTTTAATCTCTTTTTACCTGTACCCAAAGTACAGGGTTTGAGCTTGATTACCTCTAGTCACCAGGTGTATTTATCTGGGCGGGATTTACACACACACACACACACACACACACACACACACACACACACACACACACACACACACACCTCTCATTTCAGTAACCCGCTGCCACATACATGACTTTTTAATTTTGAGCCTAAACATCAGGCTGAGGCAAACTGTGTGCACAATTGAAAACAGAAAGAACACTGTAAAAAGATGTAATTCTTCTGATAGAAGATGTGTGACCACTAGAAATGTAGCATACAGGCCACAAAGCAAGGTACTGCAAAGAATATTTCCAACCTTTTAGTCTTCACAGAGGTACAGGAGTTTGGCAGGATTCTAATAATGTATTTTGTTATGCCTGTTGAATGTTACAGTATTTCATTGTCTTCTGAAATATTTTTATTTTTACCATTCACCATATGCACTCAGCTGTTACTTTGTTGTACATACATAAAGATCATCTGACAGGAACCTTCATTTGCTAGTGTATTACCTTATAACTTCAAGGCTAGAGTAGGAAATCATAAACAAACTTGAGGCACCTGTTGAAGTGCAGCCATTGATGGCAGATTAGCAGCCAATAACACATCTATGTGCTTTTTTCTTGTTCTTGTATCTGTTACCTAACTTGGGAGCTATTTAAACTATGTTACTTAAGTAATAGAAAGCTACTGGGAAAGTGTACATGCTTACACACACACACACACACACACACACACACACACACACACACACACACACACACACACACACACTTACGAGTGCAAAACTAACTCTTTCAGTTCAGAATATGAGTGTCCTGGGCCAAAATGGAATATGAGCAAAACTAAAGTACTGCAAAATATGCACATCCTGGGCTAGTTTCCTTAAACTCCAACCATTTCTCCTGGGTTAGTTTCCTTAAACTCCAACTGTTTCCTTCTCGTGCCATTCAAAGCAAAAGTTAGTTTCCTTAAACTGCAATCCTCGCACCATTCAAAGCAAATGCTGGAAATGCGTGCCCTTGAGCATTTCGACAGGCTGAAGGAGCTGACGTCATTGCACACGTGATGACATCAACTCAAAAAAATTAAAAAAAAAAAAAGCTGTGAAAAAGGGAAATAAATCACAAATGAAGGGGTGCCACTTGGGAATCATGGCATCCCATTATTTGGACCCCAAAACTCAGTAAAAACAGAGTAATTTGGGATGGTTGGGAGGTATGATAGCAAATGTCCTGATAAATGTAAGGTGTTGTTCCCAACGGGTCTATATTAGAACATCGAAGTTTCACAACTTCGAATGTTCTAATATCGACCCCTATTCAGCGAACGCTGAAAATAGTGAAGCTGCAGAACACCAAATGTCTTCCTAGGGAAGAAATTAGGTTGGCTGTTCCTGTGGCTTCGCTATTTTCAGCACTGTGGTGGAAAGTTACGGGTCGGGATCAGGTAAGTGTGCGATTGTGTGGACGTGAGGGTTAGAGCACGGGGTAGGTGAGTTAAGGTTAGAGCACAGGTCAGGTAAGTGCATGACTGTGTAGACGTGAGGGTTAGTGGCGAGGCAGGTGAGTTAGGGTTAGGGCATAGGTCAGGTAAATGTGCGATTGCTTGGACATGAGGGTTAGGTTGGGGTAGGTGAGTTAGGGTTAGGGCGCGGGCGAGGTGAGTGTGCGATAGTGACGGACCTTAGGGTTAGGGTTTGGGTTAAGGTAAGTGGATAGCTAATATGTACAGTTTAGTGTAGGGTTAGATGTAGGATTTTAGGTGTATGTGTGTGGTTTGCTGTTTGTTTGTTTGGTGTGTTTGTGTTGTGTGTATGTGTGTTGGAACAGTGAAATTTTTCCTTGGGAAAAAATTTGCTGTTCTGCATGTTCAATATTGTCAGCGTTCGCTGAATAGGGGTTGATATTAGAACATTCGACGTTTTAAAAAGTCGATGTTCTAATATAGACCCATCCCCAAGACATGATTACCAGAGTGCATTACTTAGACTGAGAAGACTACCCCTTAAAAAATGGAACTAGGAAGGATGTATAATGTTTGCAATTGGGAGTGTGTCAGTATGGTTTGTGATGTAAAATGCTTGCAACTAGGATTGTGTCGGTGTGGTTTGTTTTCATTTATATAAATCTATGATTCCCTATGTAATAAGTGATGGTTTAATAAAGATGCTTCTTGTTTAAGAAAAGGGGCTGGAATTGAATAATTTATGTAAAATTGCTTAGGTTATGTGATATATAGCAATATATGAGTAGTATAATGTTTGTTATGTTAATATAGTTTAATTACTTTTATATGAATGTAAATTTGCCGATGTCACAAGTGATACTTCTATAATGGTGCTTAAAAAAATGGAACTAATAAAAAGACCTAGGTCCTGGCCATAAAAGTATCAATGAATTATGAAGTGCAGACTGAAAAGGTGACTTGCAAGACTAACAGAAAGTTCGGAGATGCCATGAAGGGAAATGATTCTGAGAAAAAGGTGGTCATTATCTCATTCTGTCATTCACTACTCATATCATAGTTAGAGGATATTATGTGGTTCTGAAATGGTCCAGAGAAAGACAACCAAGGTTTTCAGATAGAAGGATGGGAAAGTCTATAAAGGGACCTTGAATGAATTTGGCTGGTGCAGAAATTCATATAGAGACATTATGTGTGACTAGAACTTAACCCAAGGAAAGATCACGGAGTGGGATCTGTTAGCTGTCTATGTATTTCCAAACAGAGGTTTATCATTACAAAATTTAGGAGTGAGTGTTCCTGAAAGAAGGCATTTCTATTTAAATTAAATTAAAGATCTGTGGATATTAAGACTTGGGTTATTTAATACACTTCCTGGAACTGAAGACTGAACTATTTAATGGAAGAGTACATTGTTTTGATCTGTAGCTCTCATAAAGTTAATTGTTAAGAATACAAATATTGTGACAGCTTAATACTTTCAATAAGAAAAAAACAATATACCTGATATTCATAGATGGGAGCTAGAAGGGATTATTAAATAATAATTTAAATTGGACTATTGCTGTAAACATGAAGATAAAGGATACAGGCTGAGGGCAGTAGATGAGTTTTTCTTGTTCATTTGTTTAAGTGCCATTTAGACCTCCTTTGTTAACAATAAATGAGTGCTAGTCACTATCTTCCTTCATATAGCAGAGCCTGCAGTCACTACATTTGACCTCAATAATGCAGGAGCTCTGCCACAAGGCCCTAGTCCTACAAGTTTTCTGAGAATGTTGCCATTGCATAATAGCCTGTGGTCACTACATCTGACATCAGTACTGCAGGAGCTCTGCCACAAGGCCCTACTCCTACAAGTTTACTGAGAATTTTGTCATTGCATAATAGCCTGCAGTCACTACATTTGACCTCAATACTGCAGGAGCTCTGCCACAAAACCCTACTCCTACAAGTGGACTGAGAATTTTGTCATTGCCTAATAGCATGCAGATATTACATATCACCTTGATACTGCAGTAGCTCTTCCACAAGACCCTGCTCCTACATGTTTACTGAGAATTTTGTCAATTCAAAATTCTGTGGTCACTACATCTGACCTTAATACAGCAGGATCTCTGCCACAAAGCCCTACTCCTACAAGTTTACTGAGAATTTTGTCATTAGCCTGCAATCACTATTCCTGACCTTGATACTACAGGATCCCTGCCACTAGGCCCTACTCCTTCCTACAAGTTTACTGAAAATTCTGTCATTGTTTAATAGCCTACAGTCACTACATCTGACCTTGATACTGCAGGAGCTCTGTCACAAGGTCCTACTCTTGCATGTTTATTGAGAATTTTGTCATTGCATAATGTAAACATGTTTAACTTGAAGAACCTTGTTCTATATTAATTTTAAAGCCTTCTTAACCCCTCCAGCTAAGGTTGCCATTGCCCGCTCTTACCTACTCTCAACCCTTCTATATGCTTCTCCCCTTCTCTTTAATCTTAACAAGTCTGTACTTAATAGACTGTCAACTCGTTACACTCACATTACCAGGTTTGCCACAGGCCTGCCTTTAAGAACAGACCACTGCAACAACCTTAAACAACTTGAGTGGCTAGAACTTCTCAGCCTTATTCAATTTAACCTCCTGACTGTAGCCCAGAAAATCCTCCAAAACCCAGATAAAACACCAGCTCTTAAAATATTATCACTCCCTATAACAATCTGAGACTGTTTAGATCCTCAAACAAACTACTAATTCAAACTATCAAAACCAGCAATGCAGCGGGTGGCTCCCTCTTTGCAAACTCTTTTGACAGAGTCTGGAACCTACTCCCAGCTGATATTACACTGCTTTCCTCCCTAACCCAATTTAAATCCAGACTCAAACAGCATCTGACTCTAAACTGGCTTTGCCACTGCAACAAGCCTGGCTAACTCTTATCTAAAATGAGAATTATTTCTCAAAATACTGTTAACATTTCCCCTGTATTTAACCTAAGGGAAACTTTATCCTATGAACTTGCTTTTACATTCTTTGTACATATCATATCTTTAAAATGTCTACATTGTTTATAACTGTTTTTACATTCTTTGTTGTATATATCAAATCTGTAAAATGTCTACATTGTTTATAACTGTTTTTATTTGCAACTGTCTGTCTTGGAGCTTTTCTCCCTGGGTCTCTGCTGAAAATGGACATGATTCCAGTCGGACTATCCTGGTCAACAAATGTAAAATAAATAAATAGATATATAAATAAATAAATAAATAATCAGTCAAATACATGCCAGATCTGTGATTGAAAATCTCTGAAATAATATATGCACTCTACTGACCTCTTACTAAGTTGGCTACTGCCCCCTTTTCTTGACCAGTAGACTATACTGCATATACCAGTTATTTAGCCTCAGGAAATGAGAGAAGATCTGTTTTATTTTGTATCTCTTTTGTACTGGCTATAAACTGATTGCTCTCAGTTATAGTTTGACCTGAGGGTGGGAAGCCCACTATACTCGGCTTTGCTTTGCTAAAAACAAATAATGCAATCTGGCTATCCACAAAGAGTAGAATGCTAATCCAGGATACAACTAAAAGCATGGAAAGAATTGCAAAAATATGAAACACCTCAATAATTTGAAAACTTTAGAATGTTTTGCAATCGTACTAGAAAGCAAATAAATGAAGACAAAAAAATTATACTGTAATAACTTTCAGAATAATACTAAACACAACCTTAAAACATTTTGGACATCCATTAAAGAAATTTTAAATCCTGGCCAAAAATTCAACCTAAAACTTTCTCCACTCACCACTCCAAACTGCAATTCAGTTCAACTCTTACTTTATTTATAGTATAGCATCTCTGTCCAAGGATTCCTCAACATCTAATCCCAACCCTGCCCAACAGCCACATATCACCATACCCACTTTCACCTTCAAATCTGTGCCCACATCCTATATAAAATGATTCTTAAACTTAAAATATGCTCTTCGAAAACTGATGACCTTTCAAACGAGTACCTAAAAATAGCAGCCAATAGTATTGCCTAACCTGTCTCAATCTTTATAAATACGTCTGTCTAGGAATCCGGCATTGCATCTCTCTGGAAAAAGTCACACATTACCCCGCTGTACAAAGGACAAAAGTCAACTGACAATAACTTTAGACCTGTTGCACTCGTATCTCCCTTCACTAAAATACTTGAAAAATGTATTCAAAAACAATTGTTAGACTATTTCTTGCAGGAAGAACTCCTATCCACTACACAACATGATTTCCATCCTTCCCATAACACTAGCACTGTCCTTCTAACCTATATAGATACTCTCAATAAAGTTAGAGATAATGGCAAAGTAGTCTCTTCCTTATTTCTAGACTTGTCTAAAGCCTTTGACACAGTTTGTCACAGCAAACTTCCACTTTAAATGTACTTATTAGATCTCTCTTAGCCTACCCTTCTGCAGTTCAAACGCAACCTGCCCAATAGATATCAGTCAGTAAAATTGCACTCCATTCTCTCTCCTTACATCCCAATTACCAACGGTGTGCCACAAGGCTCTAGCATTGGTCCCCTCCTCTTTAGCACTCTCACCAACACTCTTCACATATCCACAGAACAGGCCTTCCCATTACAGCATGCAGATTACTCCACACTCATTTGCACACCTGACAACATGGCACACCTCTAAAATATTACTCAGGAAGCTTTAGCAGCAATTGAAACAAGGCTTTGTAGCTCACAACTCATGCTCAACCCTAAACAAAAAACAAACTACTACTTTTTCCCCAAATTCCTGTCTCATGAAAAAACACATTTTAAAGTCCTCTGTCTTGATAATAACAATCATTAAAGTCACTTCTCCCAACAAATTATTGGGGATGATAGTGGCTGATAATCTTAAATTCAACCTGCATATACAAAATTGCATAAGAAAAACTCTTCAAAAACTAGGGATGCTTTACAGAGCCAAGAACATTCTCGCCGACACAGCTAAAGCTACACTTGTCATTACTTATCTCCTCCTCACACTTCTTTATGGTGCTCCCATCCTTATCAACCTCTAGGCTTCACAAAAATTAAAACTTAAACAATGCCATAACAAAGTTGTTAAATTTGCAGCAAACACCCCTTTCAGAATCCACCACTGTGTAGCACTCAAAAGCCTAATTTAATTAGAACTGCTTAACAATAAACATAAGCACAGCTTCTTACCACCTACTAAATTATCCAGAATACATCTGTCTGTCCAGCACTAAAAACATTCGACAGAACCATGTTCTCAGTGGGTCATTGCAATCCAATAATCAAAAATTCCTGTCTGTCTACAAACCTATCAGATCTGCTGGGCATTGTCTGTACTCATACAAGGTTTCATAATACCTGGAACTCCTTACCTGTATCCATCAGGTCAATACCCTCCATCCCATCTTTCAAAACCACTCTGCTCTGAAAGACTTCCTAGCTAAAATCTGGCTTTGTTCTTCTGCAAAACCAGGATAAACTATATCCCTAAATGTGAACAAGTACCTTTTCATTCCTTATTTCTCCTTACTCTCCCTTCTTCACTTACTTCCTTACTTCTATCAAATTCTGTTCCCTGACTTTCTCTCTAAGCATATCAAAAGCTTGTTTTTCCCCAAACTTCATATTGTAATTCCAAAATTTAGTTTGTATTAGACTAATTTACCTTTAATTTGTCTATATACTGTTTAAAAGTTCTAAAAATATTAAATGATTGTCATATAACTTATATTATCATTAATTTGTTATAATTATTTAAAATGCAGATTTTTTTTTTGTTTTAGTTTTGAAGACTGTAAAACTAAATGTTTTGTAATAATTTGGAGCTTTTCTCCCAGGGCCTCCACTGAAAATGGGCTTCCACCCACTCAAACTTTTCTAGTAATCAAATGTCAATAAATGTGAATAAAAATAATAGACAGTATTTATCATAAATAAATAACAGCAAATTTAAGTTAAATCACAAATATTTTATTTATTATGTTCACAGATGTTCAAAACTATGACATGATTGCTGTACCCGTGTGTTTCATGAAAGAAGTGATAACACTGGAATCCATTATTTCAAGCATTCTCTTTATAGGTATTATTACATGAAGTCTGTATACTGTGACATTTAAGAAGTATACAACAAGCAGGGGTCTTAACAATGAGATATTAATTATAATGAGGTCAAATTTGCAAAGAAGAATGAAATTGTATTAAATTGTATTACTGTATCATTATCAAAACGTCAACACTGGTACTTAGTGAAATGCATATATCCCTGGCATTAATACAAATGTGTTCTGAGTAATCAAGAAATATTTAAACAGGGAACATTTCTAATTTAAGATGAACTTAGTGGGAGTGTATGATAATTTTGGTTAAAATAAGGATGCTGCTGTGAAGGTTAAAACATTAAACTTACAAACATCAGCAAATTATTTAGGGTAGATTAAGGAGATTGCATAATATAGTCATAGCAGTTCAAAGCAGTTATATTATGACTGATGCAACTGAGTGTTTGATAAATAGATTTTCTGAATCCATTACTTACTGCTTTTTTCTTTACATAAATTGTACAAAGTCAAGCCAATACAAGCAGAAGGTCCTAACAATGAGATATTAATTCTGATGAGGTAATCATTACAAAGAAGGATGAAACGGTATTATAGAATTGTTAGCCAGTATTCAGTAGGGGCATCCTCCATGAAATGTATATTGTCAGTTTTAGGAGGAGAGAGAATCCTGGGCAAACTAAGAATGTTTAGATGGAAGTGAAATGGATGCATGTTAATTATAACAGTATTACTCTGTGGGAGAATAAGGGAAATTTAATTTTTTAGTATAATAATAGTAATTGTAATTTCTAAAATTATGATCTGAATCACTGATATAGAGATTCAAAAAGTAAAAGGTGGATACTTAGGACAGCCTGGCCTTCAGAAGGAAGCAAAGAAAAAAATGTCTGAGCAATGATTTAGATGGAAGGGTATAGCTTTAGTAGTGAAGTGTAGTTTTTGAAGCTATAGATAAACATAACAATTTTAAGCCTGTACTAGCCCTGAATCTTAAGTAATATATGTATAAAACTTAAAGTGGACCATATATATTTATCAGCAAACAGAGCAATATTTTATCAAATAACCACTAAAATCCAAACCAAAGGGTAAACAGGTCACACACAAACAACCATTCAGTAAAAGATGCAAAAGTGATCTAGAGTATTCACTGTGTAATACCTTAAACCTCCTATAGTGGAGTACCATGGGATATATGCAAATGTTTTCTTAATGACAATCCATTGTTTCAGCACCATGACTTCTGAATGCCTCTAAGTTTTTGCAATTTACTTTTTAAGTCTTTATTAGTACATTCAGGCCAATCGAGGCAATAAAAACAACTCTTCACTAACTGTAGACATGCCGTGTTTCGTCCTTTTTCTGGCCTCATCAGTAGAGAGACAAATGTAAACTTTTAGATTCATGACATGTTTTTTGTCAGACAGTTAAAACACACACATTTGCTTCCTTCAGCATTGATCACATAACTAAAAACAATTCTTAAAATTAGTTCTTATAGAGCTGCAATATAAAGTCATTTGCATTTATTTTTCTCTGCGGTCTAAGCACTTGTTATATATTAGTCACATCATTAATTTCACAGAACAAACATCTAAACAATACTAATGTTTTGTTTCTTTTAAAAACACAGTCTTGGCTTTAAGTTCATAGGTTCTTAGGTAGGTACTAGGCTATCGGCCCAAGGACCTACGTATGCCTAGCCAACAAGGTTCCCTGGCTTACGCCACCCAAGAAAGTTATTTTCCTGTGCCATGTCGAGCAGAGACACAGAAGTGATCCACAGGGTGTATTTCCTATTTCCCATCCACTCATCAAGATTTTTCTTGAAGAGTGCTAATGAAGAACTTTGCTTGACATGGATGGGTAGCCTGTTCCATATTATGGGAAGTCTCTGGAACAGGAATCTATCCCTCCAGCATGTCCTGTTTATTGTGGTGACAAAGTTTAGGTCCCTAGAGTGTGTAGCTCGGAGGGATTGGGATTTCTTTTAGTGTAGCATGTCCAACAGCTCTGGGTTTGACATAGCTTTACATGTTAGGCAGAGATCACCTTGGAGTAGGCAATATGCTATGGAGTAAAGCTGGAATTTTTTGAGGCGGTCAGTGTAGGGCATTTGTTTGAGGCCAGTAATCCTCTTTGTGAGGTACTTCTGTGGCCTTTCCAGCTGCTGCAGATGTCTTTTGAGGTACATTCCAAAAGGGGCATTGTACTCTATAATGGGTCTAATGAGTGTCGAGTAGAGGGGAACAATGACCTCTTTTTTCCTGGATGAGAACCCTTTTATGATGAGGTGTGTCACACAGAAGGACTTCCTGACTACTGTGGTGATGTGATTATCAAAGGAGAGACTACTGTCCATCTGAGTCCCAAGGTCTCTTATCACACATTCGGTGTTAAGTAGATTGCTGCCTATGTGGTAGTTCATGGGTACAGAGTTTTTACCAAAGGGGATGACACTGCACTTTTTGGCATTGAGCTTGAGGCCATGGCTCTGACACCAGGCATCTGTCTCAGCAAGGCCCTTCTGTAGGATGTCCACATCATTTGGGGACTTGACTATGACTCCTAGTTTGCAGTCATCTGCAAACTTTATTAGCCAGAGGCCTTCTGTCTTAGCCTGTACTTCAGAGAACTAGATACCAAACAGGAGAGGTCCAAGGACGGAACCCTGTGGTACTCCACTGCTTTGAGGACAGATTTGGAGTCTGGGGAGATGGGAAGTTCTGAGGTCAATGATAAAGATTTAAGAATGTTTTAGTATTTGCATTATATGTCATTGTGAACAAAGTTGATATTCAAAATTAAAAAAAAATGTTATAGCTTTAAGTATGTTTTAATATTAGCATGATGCATTATTGTTAACAAAGGACATTTTCAAAAAAATCCCTAAAGGAAAGAAACCAGCAGGTGAAACTTTAAATAGTTTTAAAGAATACTTGTAAAACAACAAATAAACAAATACACATAGATACATAAATGTACTTTATGATAAGATGAACAATGGCAGTTAGAAAGAATATAAATATAACATTCAATATATATATATATATATATATATATATATATATATATATATATATATATAAAACTCTTACATGGTTGGCAAACACTTAAGTATTAGGTGAAATATAGCTCTGCCAAGAATAAAGGAGCATTGTGTGTCTGTTGCAGCGAGCCAAGGAGTCAAGGTTTCCATTACTTATATAATTGGTTCCTAACTACTCCTTTAGTGCAAGTTCTGGTAACCATTTGAGAATCTTAGACTTTGTTATTCCATTTTCTAGGGATGACTGTAAACCATGCAAAATCACAGCTAATGCTGCGCATATTTATCGGCTGAAATGTGGATACCAAAACATGCACAGAAAGCCTTTGTACAGCCAGACTATTCTGCCTTCAACTCAAGGTATCATCCTATACATAATTACCAAAAGTCTTGGCCTATTTTTGTCTCAAAGTACTGGTTTTCTTGGCTACATCTATTTCCACAGTACTTCAAGCCTGGTACCCAATTCCAAATGCCACATGAAAGTACTTCAGCTGAATCCAGGTGTCACAGATTGGGATTCACTGGCTCACCAAAATGTGTACAAGAACAATCTGTGGTGGTGAATGAATCTTGTAAATTTCTCCAAGGACAATCTCTTTCAGTTAACTACTCTATCAGCAACAGTCATTACAGAAACTTTAACCTTAAGATAGATGTATCATAGTAGATGGATGGATGATGGTTCAGACTGTTTTAATGTCACCTTTCTGTCTGCCATAAGAACAGTCATCATTCTAGAAATGACAGTGGTCCTCTTGACCCTTGAGTCCATCCAAGGCTCCCTTCCCCATGCAGTCACTGCCATACATTCTCCACAACATGGAAGTGGTCTGGTATATCAACAGACAAGAGAAAAACATATTCTTACACCTATACTGGGAAACTATGAGAGTTTGGAAATGGGTTATGTCAAACAACCACTTTCTGATAGCAAACTATGTTTTAGCAGAGCCTAAATGTCTGGTAGCCAAAGTGTTACTTGCACATACGTAGTCTCTTGGTATCTCAGCACTGCAGAAAAGTTTACCTTATTGAAGAAACCTTGCAGCATTCCTCAACAGCACCATATACAGCACCTTTGTCTCCCTCATTGTAAACACAGGTGGAATACTTAAGGGATATCCTTTCACAAAGGTGGCCTCCTGGACTGATCTGTATTTTCCTACATTTTCTGTGATGATGAGGTTCATTCAAAAGGCAAAACTTCATGAGTCAAAGTCATTCTCACTTCTATGTTGGCTGTGACAAGTATGATACTCCTTCCTTCTGCCTCAGCTCCTGAAAAAGCACCTGCCATTGAGACCAGCAAAAACGTTAATTACACATATGCCAGGTAAGTTACTTCTAGATCTATACTTTGTGTGACTAACCATTTGGCTTCTCCACTTTAAGTGGTGGTTAGTACCCTTCCTTTCTGAATGAGTTGCAATAGTCATATCATATTCTCAGAAACAAAATGCATATTAAATATACAGTAATAAATGTTTTAATTTCAGGATCACTGTGAAAGGATAGTTTTTTTCCTTTTTGCAAATACATCTGCAGATGAATTTCAGAGTTAAAAGCTTTCTCTGTCAAATTTCCTTGTTTGGTCTTTCACAGAGTTAGTGTTTTTCTTCTACTAACCCTTCCATCATACTAAGGTAGCCATTGAGTCAAACGGGAACCACTATAAACATTATCTGTCAGCCACATTTCCTCAGTATTCTTCTGTAGGAGAATATCTTTTCCATTATATGAGCATGTATCATCAGCAAAGGTTTTATGTGGAGAAAACTAACTGTATACACAGAGGCAGCCAACCCATTGTCTCCCATTCAAACAAAAAATTGGGTTAGAAAGTTTGACAAGTAACACCAGTCTGATGTATTTCTGACTGTATTCGAATTAGTTATTTCAAGTAGGCTTGTCTATCTATTCCTAATGCTCTGTTATAGCACTGCCTGCTGCAGTAGCCTACTTTAGAAAGTCCATGCTTCATAATATCTGATGGCAACTTATACTCTCCTGTGTACTTTCTAGCCTTTAACCCCTTGCCTAGCTTATCACCCTTTGCCCTTTTCTGCAACATTGCCTCAATACTTTACTTATTCACTGTCCTCGCACCCAGTCAGAAGTTAGCTCCATCCTTCACTAGATATTTTGTTTGTTTTCATTCCCCTCCCACCCCAATTTCCTGAGACGCACTCTTATACTGGAAGATCCCCACCCATTTGTATCCACCCAGTAAACACACGCTAAAGGAATTCTGCTTTCCTCCCTCATTCTCTAGATCTAAAGGTCTGTACTAGTTACTTTACACGAGGAATTCCTATAACCATGGCGTACATTTCCATTCTTCTGCTGCTATCACTTACTTCCCTTCTACCCTCAAACAAAAGCACACAGCAATTATATGACTGACACTTCTTCCATATATCGGATTACATTAATACCCCAATGAAGTGGCTACCAAACTTATAAATATCCAACTGCACTTGCAAAACTAATTCGTTCCCTTAGTACAAAGGCTACTTCAAACTCATAAATATGCCTGGGTATTTAATGAACTCAAACACCTCCTCAAATTACATAATGAAGCATGGCACAACTGGAAATGCAACACATACTACCTACCCATACCCTATTAAGTTTTCATATCACATTGCACCCTTGGCAGCACCCAATGCACATATATCAAATGTATCAGGATTCCAATATCTCATCATCTCTAATTCTGGTAGAAAAACCCAGTTATACCCAAAATTACACATTCCAAAAGACTCATCAAATTCAACCCCACTGTCTTTATACTTCTGCTAACAACATAAAGCACAATCCAGGGCCGCTTAACATTTATGTCTTAATTCACACCAATAAACAGCATCATATTACATACTCCCTCTATCACCCACAGTATCAAAAAAAAATTACCAAATCAATGCCTTGATCATACAGCATAATGTTGACATCATAGCTATTACAGAAACATGGATGAAACCTGACACCCCTAGTGTTCACTAGAACTAACCTTCAATCCAACAGGTACACCGTACTATTTCTTGTAATATCTAATAATCCTACAGTGATCCCTGTCCCATAACTTTCTCAGTATATAATCTAACATTAAAATATAAATCAAAACATATCACCTTTGGATCCAAACAATTCAGAAAATCATTAATCTTAAAAACCACCTTGCCACCCTTG
Source organism: Protopterus annectens (assembly GCF_019279795.1). Lineage (NCBI taxonomy): Eukaryota > Metazoa > Chordata > Ceratodontiformes > Protopteridae > Protopterus > Protopterus annectens. The sequence goes on from NC_056746.1 coordinate 817,303,077, forward strand.
ATTGGTCTCGCTTGCCATAAAAGACCCCAGTAAAGCTGCTAAGAACCTTAACAATGCCCCATTGCACTTGCAAAACTAATTCTATCCCTTAGTAGAAAGGCTACTTCAACCTCATAAACATGCCTAGATATCTAATGAACTCAAACACCTCCTCAAATTACATGATGAAGTATGGCACAAATGAAAATGCAACCCCTCCACAGTTTGATGAGCGAAATATACCTCACTATGCAACCTAGCCAAGTAATACATCTGCAGACATTAAAAAAACACTACCAAAATAAACAAATTTCAGTTTTAGCAAAACCTAAAAGATTCTGGAGAGAAATCATCCTGTTGACTGGTTAAAAATGCAAAACAACTCCACTCTGCTAAACCCATCTAACACCTCTACATACAAACTATTGTGCACAGACTTCCATAGTGACTTCAGCAACCTGACACACATCAACAGCATAAACCTACCACCCCCTCAACCATCATTTCCCTTCCTTTACATGCCACTATTTCACTTCAAGAATATTAGAACCAATGAGACTAAAACACAATTGGACAAAACACAAATAGATATTCCCTCAGGCTCAGATAACCTATCCCCTTGGTTCATTATTAGGACTTCATCCTACCACCCTATCTCACACATATACAACCCCTGCCTAACTAATAAGAGTTTGCCTTAGATATGAAAAACAGCAGTATTCACTCCTATTCCAAAACTACCCCAGCCAGCTACTGCTTTGCAATTCTGTCCTATCTCAGTACTTCCCATTTAGTCAAAATGCTAGAAAAATTATCTACAATGGGTAGATTTATGTCCCAATGACTCCCCCATCTGTGGAATAGCATTCTTCTCCATGTCAAGCAGAGTAGCTCACTAGCCCTCTTTAAGAGCAACTTGGACGACTGGATGGGAAACAGAAAATATACCCCTGGGATCCCACCTGTGCCCCTGCTGGGCAGGGAAAACAGGTGATGATAAAGATAAAAATACTAAATACCAGATAAAGCAACGAACGACTGGAATATATCAAACCTGTAGGAAAAAATAGGCATCGGTAGCACACAGCATAAATATTTATTTATAGAACAGAAAGTATGCGCTTTCGGGGATAAACTCTGCTTCTTCAGACTAACAGTAAATTAAAAATAACATGACATTTAAAAGACTCTCTGTTCATGCACCAACCAACGACAGGCAAGACCTTAATCACTCAGGGGAACATTAAAGTGCTAGTACAATACACAAACATAAATACATCTTTCCAAAACTAAAATATCTAATAAAAAACATTAAAACAATATGTAAGATATATGAACATGTCTGTATACACACTAATATCACTTACATTAAAAAGCATAGCATATAGAGTAATTAAAAATATATAATATGCATATGCATGCATATATGCATACACACACACACACACACACACACACACACACACACACACACACACACACACACACACACACACACACACACACACACATGCATACACATACATACACACACTCTATTTGCTCAAACAACTAACCATAAGATATGTATGGACAATATAAAAATGTACCTCTACCTACAATTAATAAATAGCATTGAAAACATTTGTACCTCTACCTACAATTAATAAATAGCATTGAAAACATTCATATTCAGAGGGGTTAATGTTTTAAAGTCCGAGCTTTCAGAAATGGCTTCAGTGATACTTTACTATTAAGACTAGGTGGTCTATCTGCTTGAAGCTTCAATATCCATTCTTGTTCTATGGCTTCTGTTTGACTATTTAAATTATCCCCTCTCTTGTTCATATGGACTACCTGTAACACAAAAAATTTAAAACTATGTCCTGAGCCTTCAGTTTTAATATGCATAACAAGTGCATTGCTCTCCTTAACATTCATTATGTCCCTCATATGTTCCAGTATTCTGTCTTTAAAGACACGATTTGTCTTACCTATACAGAAGGCATAGCAGGTCACACAAAAACTAAAATATACCACATTCTTTGTCTGACAGTCAGCGTAAAAGTTTGTTTCAATCTTAAAACCCTTTTGTGGATGTATAAACTGCCCTCCAACATGTATATGGGAACATGCCATGCATCTTCTACATAAGTACATTCCTAATCTGTCTGAGCGATTATACTGATGTACACCTGTAGACATAACAAAGTTGCCTTTTTAAGGACCTATTATTTTTAAAAGAAAAATGAGGTTCATCTCCTATCACTCTATTAAGTTCCTTAACGCTGGATAAAATGTCCCAGTTATTTTTTACAACATCACATACTAAATTTATATCACTGGCATATGTAAGTGGCATCCTTAATACCTCACTATTTATATTTCTCATAGAATGTGTATTAGTTTTATTACTATTTATCGGTCTTATTTGTGCCATTCCTGTATTACTATAGTAAGGTTTACATCTATCAAGTCTTTCTTCCCATGCTAACTCTATCAGTCTATCTATATCACATTCTTTGCACCCTCTTGTCATAAACTCTTGTTTTAGGCAAGAGAGTGCTGTATGTAGAGTAGTGTCATCATTATGCAAACGCATAATGCGATATATCTGTCCTTTCAAAACATTCACCTTGGTATGTTTAAGATGCCATTGTGAAGCACAGTATTTTTCCTAACTGGTTTCCTATATAGTTCAGTAGACACCTGATGAAGTATATCTCTCCTCACCTTTACATCTAGAAAATCAATTACTCTATCAGAGTATTTATAAGTAAATTTAAGGAATGGGGTGACATTATTAATATATGCAAAAAATCCCTTTAGGCGTTCTTCTATATCATGCCATAAAAGGAAAATATCATCCACAAAATGCTTATACCAGGCAATGGACTCAGCAAATTCATTATTATTAATCACATAGTTAGTTTCCCATTGTATCAATGATAGGTTGGCGTAGGTATTGGCACAAGCTGTGCCCATAGCCACGCCAACCTTATGTATGTAGTGCTCCTCTCCAAATATAAAAATATTATTTTCTAGAATAATTTCTAGTAGTTCAAATATTAGATTGATTTTATCTGTTGACATACTCTTAGTACATAGAAAGTCCCTAACATTCTCAATACCCCAGTCATTCGGGATAACTGTGAATAGGGACTCAACATCTAAGGTAACAAACCATCAAGGGTCATCTAACACTTCAAGATGCATGCCCAACTCTACAAGAAAATCTTTTGTGTCTTTTAACACAGTAGTACATTCTCTCAGGATGGGATGTAAAGGATTTTCCACAAAAATTGAAAGAGGTTCTGTGGCCCATCCTCTACTAGACACTATAGGATGCATTGGATAGTCAACTGTCCTTTTGTGAATTTTAGGTAACCCATAAATAATCAGAATTACTGGAAAATCAACATTAAAATATTCAGACAGTGACTGTGAAATCATTCCTATCAGATGCAAATCAAATATCAAAAACTGTATTTTATCTATAACTGCCTTAGCAGTAATGGAGGATATTTCTTGATAGGTGTCATCATTATTAAGCAAACCTAACATGCTATGAATATAAGCATCTCTGTCCATAACAACAATCCCTCCTCCTTTGTCTGCTGGACGTATCTCAACACATATTAAGGCTTTTAAATCAAGAAGTGCTTGTTTCTCAGTCACTGACAAGTTAAAAAAATTATTATTTGTACTATTGTTCATAGAAAATCTATCTCTTATCTGATTTTCACAAATGTCTAAAAACAAATCAATAGTTGGATTACTGGGAGGGATATATGTACTCATTTTTTAAAAAATACATTGGTTATGTGTATTTCCTTGAAACATAGTTTTCAATGTCAGTGTCCTGCCAAACATTTTAAGCTCTTTTAGAACATTCATAAGGTCAATCTTTTGGGCTGGTATAAAACTCAAGCCCTTATTCAATAAAGTCACCTGTACGTCAGTCAAAGGATAGGATGAAATATTAAATACTAGGCTTGTTTGGCCCTTTTTCCATTCCTCACCTGGTTGTTGACACTGTGTATTCGTCGTGGTGTTTTGCCATTGAATGTACGCTTCCTGGATCTCCATCTGATGGGGAGAGGGTCGTGTAGTAAAAAAAATTTTGTTCCATATTTAATGCAGCCGTTACCTACGTTACAGGACTTTGCCCCTTACTACTCGAAGCACCCTCATTTACAATAGAGTGCATAGGTTTAGTAGCAGGCACATTCACATCAAGCAGTGATGCCATTTCTCTCAGTGTCTCTGAAATGCTTTTATCCGGAGTACTCACTTTAGAGCCTTGCCTATCTAAGGCTGGATTGATATTATTATTAAGAGATATAGAAGCAGTACGAGAAGAATCAGTTGTTGTCCCTGTTCCTCCATTGTTATTCTCTATGTTCCGCCCACTTCCTGTATTGCGTCGAAGCACCTCTATGTTGTTACCTTCCCTCTGCCAGGAAAAGACATTCTCAGTCGCAAGACCATTAAGATCTCTTTGGATCTTTCTTGTTTTTGTCCCAGATAGTCTTTTCTCATACAGAGAGATACTTTCATACAGACTATCAAGCTTATCAGCTATCGTGTGCATTGAAAAATGAGTGTACACTTCACTTTGCAGGCAGTGTATATCTTTAAGTAATTCTGCTTCCTCCAGTCTAAAAAACTCATTGAGTAGCTTCATATACTTAGTGCTGCATTCTAGATTCAGTATCTGCCAGCGTCTAAATAATTCAGGATGTGACTGCCCATAACTCGGCATTGTAAGCACTCTGAGTCCTCTCGGTACAATGTTCAGTTTGAGAGATGCCTCTAAATGAAAGCGCTGCCATTGCAGCCATTTATATTTATAGAGCTTGTTCTCAAGAGGTCTGTAAGTTTTTAAAAAATGTTCATTAACATCAATTTGTTGAGAATATGAGTCCTGAGGAAAGTGTGTTCCATTTGCTAGTAATGGATTAACCTGATGGTTAAGCAAGGATTCAAAACGCTTGCTCATCCTCCTTCCACTGTCATTATCATCTAGGAGTCCCACATTCATGGCTGCTCCAGTACAAGATATCTTTGAATTTCTTTCTGCCATGTCCGGTATAGTATAACAAAATACACGTGAGAATAAAGATAAAAATACTAAATACCGGATAAAGCAATAATTACTCTACATGCTATGCTTTCTAATGTAAGCGATATAAGTGTATATATAGACATGTTCATATATCTTACATATTGTTTTAATCTTTTTATTAGATACTATAGTTTTGGAAAGATGTATTTATGTTTGTATGTTGCACTAGCACTTTAATGTTCCCTTGAGTGATTAAGGCCTTGCCTCTCATTGGTTGGTGTCTGAACAGACTTTTAAATGTCATGTTATTTTTAATTTACTGCTAGTCTGAAGAAGCGGAGTTTATCTGCGAAAGTGCTTACTTTCTGTTCTATAAATAAATATTTCTGCTGTGTGCTACCGACGTCTATTTTTTCCTACAAAACAGGTGCTGACTTTGTGGGAACATGGGTGAAATTCTTGGCTAGGCTTATAAGGGCCTCCATGCCAATAGCCTAGTATCATCCTATGAACCAAATTATTACTTATTTACATCAATACCATCTTCTATCCAGGAAGCAACATGGATTCTGGTCTGGATGTACCTCCATAACAGCTATCTGCTCCCTGACAGATGGCATCCTACCCAGCATGGAAAAGGCAACCTGACATAATCAATATTCATTGACCTAGGAAAAGCCTTTGATCTAATTGACCATAACTTACTATTTGACAAATTAGCTGAAATAGGAATTAATGATGATGCAAAACCTTACTTTGTAGACTTCATCACCAGTAGATCGTACAAGGTGAAAGTGGGCACCACCACCTCTAAATCAGCTCCTCTTATAAAGGAGTCCCCAGGGTTCCACTTTAGCTCCTCTGCTATTTTCCATATTTATCAACAAACTCCCATCAGGTCATCTCTAAATACTTCTAATTCTTTATACAGATGACACGATCATAGGTTCAAAGGTTCATAGGTTGTTACTAGGCTAACAACTGCTAGAGTTCTTACAAGCTTAGCTGTGCACACCAAACCATTTGGGTCCTAAGTATCATGGGAGGGCATGTTAGTAGGCAGGTAGATAAGGATTGGTGGGGCATGTTATTTAGGTTAATACTTTTCTTATCGATAGTTGATAAGGAACACTGGGGCCAGACCAGGGTAAATTTGTGATTTCCCATCCAGTTGTCAAGGTTTTGTTTGAATAGGGTCAGGGATGAACGCTGTCATCTAAAGGTCAAACAAATTCCATTTGATTATACAAATTCCACCCCAAAATGACTTCTAAACCCTCAAAGAGTAGCTAATTGGCCTGAAACATATACACAGTCAGTCAAAAATAAAAACAATGCTATTTGGAACCTACCAAAAATAGCCAAAGCACTAGTTTCTTTATATTAAATATGTTAACAGTACCACCATGGAACTACCATATCTTTCAAATACCTTAGCATTTGGCTAGACCAATCTCTTAACTTTCAACTTAAACACTGCTTATCACTTTATAATAAATGGTAAAAACTATAAAGTCCAGGGTAAATATAATTGTGATTCTAGGGGTATTGTCTATGCAGCTATCTGCCAAAACTGCACCGCTTTTTATATAGGGAAGACAGAAAGGAAACTTAAACAGCGTATATACGAGCACCAATACGCTATAGCGAAAGGGGATAAGACAAATGCCCTGGCTAAACATATATATCTGTTTCCCAACCACATTTTTAAATTTACTATATTAAAACAAGTAATACAGGATGAGAGGGGTGGGCCATGGCAGATAAAATTGGAAATTGAGGAACTCCTATGGCAAATTAAGTGTGTTGCCCATATTCCCCCAGGGCTAAATGAAAGCATTTCTATTAAATGCTTTCTTAAACTTTTAGCACTTAAGCATTAGCTTTTTGTTAAAAGAAATTAATGTAGTATATTTGAGTTGCGTTAAATAAATTGCACATAGGTCATTTTTTAGATTATTTTAATGTATTACGTTAATGCATTAAATATATGATAGTTTGGGCTATGAAGTTGGTTGTTTTGATTGTTAAAATATGTTAATTATTAATTGACTAATTTTCAATTAATTAATTAATTGGGATGTGTTTTACTATAAACTGTTTGAATGCATTGTACTTGTTATCTGATGAAGGAAGAGCATCGACTATTCCGAAAGCGCTTATTTTTATTAAAAGCAGTTTGTACTGTTCACACTGTTCCTTAGCTTGTCTTTCACTTGTTTGGCTTCAAAACTTTCAACTATATTCAAAACACATGCAAAAAGATCAGCACTCTACTGTTCTGGGTGAATATGCTATTGTCTATTATGTCCAAGCCAACCAAATGTGCCAGCAGCAAAGTAATATTCTTATCTCAACTTGAATATGGACTACCCATTATAGCTGCAGCCTCAAAGAAAAATGCCACCATCTTAAAAACAATCTACAATAAAATCAGCCAGTTTAATACAGAATCCCCCAATAATGAACACCACAGCCTAATTTTTGCCAAAGCTAAATGGCTGCCAGTACATTTGAGACAACCTTCTACTAGGATCACTAATTCACAAAGCTCTTTCTCCAGAAACATTAACCCTTCTCACTCAAACTTTTCACCAAAAACTCCACATATAATCTCAGGGGTGTCTCTCAATTTCAACCCAATCTACTAACTCCAAAAAGTAAACTTTATTGCACTAGCCATGCATTTTCTAACCAAGCACCTAAACTATGGGACTGCATTCTTTCCTTTCAATCCAAGACATCCAAACATACTCGGACTTCAAACAACAGCTCAAGAAACACCTCTTCACATGCAAAGTGCTGCTTCACTCATTCAGGTCATGTTAAATGAACCCCGCAGCTCTCTCACACACCCCTTCATCCCATTTTCATCATCTCTTATCTCATCTTGTCATCCTATTTACTTATTGTTCCTCATTCACCCGACTTCCCTCTTCTCTTTGCATTTCTCTCATACTTCTACTTTCAACTCCTCTTCCCTCTGCATGCCTCTCTCACTTTTTCACCAGGTGCTCCCCATTGTATCCTTTCTTGCAACTATTCTCACTTGCCTTTTCTAATGTCTTCTTACCTCTCTACATAATGATATCCTGCTATTGCTGTAGCATAAGCCATGCCAGTCATTATGGCTACTTCTTATCCATAAAGCTCTGCTAAGGCATTATTCCATTTTTCCATCCATGTTTTGACATTAACTGTTTCTTGAATTGCATGTTGTAGCATATTCTTTCATCTGTTAATATGTGTATTTATATATATATATATATATATATATATATATATATATATATACACACACACGCGCGCAGGAAGTGATTTGTGCTTATTTATAGTGAATCTTTCACTGGATAAAGATAATGCTACAATTTTGGGGGGTAGCGGCTTGAGCAGTCAAACACAAACAGGAACAAGTGCAGAGGTGAGTCGCATCTCTGAAATGGAGCGTTTGTTCAAGGATTTAAATGTCAGCAACAGAAAATTACATTCTACAGTGTGGCATATTAAACTTTTGATGGCATATATAGAGGCTGATATAATACCACAGGGACTACGAGTATATGTTGAACCTGGCATGGGCAAGATGATCAAGAGTTTATGTCAAAATAGCGCTCTATTCAGAATACAGCTTCTAAACTTTTTCTTGAACGTCTGATAACTTTTTATGAGAAGCCCTTAATTGATATTAAGGGCAAATTGGACTCTAATTTAGAGAAAATTCAGTGTCTTGTGCAGCACAGTGAGTATAAAAAATTGTATAATAAATATATTGAAGAAATTAGTGTTTTTGAAAAAGATGTTAAAGCTAGGAAGTTAAAGAAATTTAACAGAGTTGTTAATGACTTTAAAAAAAAGCATGGTCTACACTTGGAAGGTAAATAAATGAGCTGTTAGATTTTCAGGGCCTGTAATTAAATCTGATAGAGAAAACAGAAAAAGAGAAAGATCTATTTTAAAATCCACTCATGGTTCTGATGCAGTAACTGGTTCTAGTGCATCAGATTTTTCTTCTAATGCACTGAGCACTGACACTGATAATGATTTGTATGAAATTTTAGAATCTGCTTCTCCACTATATAAAAAGGCCAGAGGGAAGACAGGCTCTTTAGAAGAGGTGGAAGAAAACACCGGAAGTAGTGAAGAGCGGATACCATTGAGAAATCATTCAGAGATTTGACAAAAATGTGAGTTTAGTAATGAATGTAATGCTGAATTTTTTACTGGCGATGAATATCACTCTGATATACATGATGTTAAAAATATTAGTGGAGATAAACATGATTTAATACTGAACTTTATAGCTGTAAAGAATTGTGAGCCAGCAGACTGTATCATAAACTAATGCATATATTAACTCAAAGGCATGAAAAGGAGACAAAACAGACCAGTTTCGGCTGTAAAATTATAAAGCCTTCTTAAGTGCAGTAAAAACATATTCACTTGCTCTCCCTTTTATAGCTTACCACTAAATTAAGCTCCAAATTAGTAAATTAATTATTCAATTAACCATACCATTTAAAGGTATTCATTAAGACATGGTGAAAATAGTACCCTCAGTTTGATGATCCATTTTTTCTCTTTATTATTTAATATCTGATGCCAACCTGATTTGTTGGTTCTCTGTCTAATGATTCTGTCAATCACAATAAAAGTAAAAGATTCCTTTTTTATGTACCTCAGTATGTTTGTATAAGGCATTCATAAGCTTTTTATGTCTGATGTCACTTAAATGTTTAGAGATTCTGAATTTTAAAGGCCTGGACGTTTGCCCTCCACATAAAATGCAGAGCAGCTACAGGTAGCCAAATATATCACCCAGTCAGTCTGACAGCAAAAAAGAAAATATCCAATCCTTGCCCAGTATTTTTGCTACTGAACTGGCATGTCTTCATCACCCTTCTGCAGTGAGTACAATGGCCACAGGGAAAGCAACCCTTGAGTTGATCCCCCACCAGAGTGGTTTGTATAGGGTCACCTTTACTTCTCCAACCATGTTTGTAATGATTTAAGAATAAGCCCAAATTCCTGCCTCTCCTGAAGGAAAATTGACATCTGTCATCCAGAAACTCACATAATTTGTTGTCTGCCAAAAGTATGTTCCAATGTCTGTGGACACTGTTGAGTAGGACATCAGTGTTTTTACCATACATAGTGACTAGTCGGATGGTTGAATTCTTGTTCTTAGTCTTGCCCCTATATATTAGGAGATCTTGCCTGTTATGATTAGCCACCCAATGTCTGGCCTGAAAGATATTCCCAATTTTGTATCCTCTTTTCCTGAATCTGGTAGTGAGATGATCTTGATATACCTGATAAGTAGCATAATTTGAAAACATGCACTTCATGCACAAAAATTATGATTTTGGGATGTTTCTGCATATATGTGGAGGATGAAAGCTGGTAGCATGGAGAAGGGAGTTGTATTGGGGGTATTTACGATATACTTCTGATGTTAAAGTGTGGTCATCATTCCTACTAACTGTAACATCTAGAAAAGTGATCTTATTGATGTCATAGGTAACCATAAATTGTATACCCCATCTGTTGTCATTTAAACATCTGACAAACTCGTAAGATAATCAGGGTCTGATCTCCATACTAACCAGCAGTCATCTAAGTATCTTCTCCAAATATCAATCTCATCTAGATAGATGTTGTAAAAGTTGTCATAAATGAGCTGTTCCTCAATATGGGCCATAAATAAATCAGCATATATGGGAGCAAATGAGGCTCCCATGGCAGTGCCTTGTATTTGTAAGTAGCATTTATTCTGGTAATAGAACACGTTCTTTGCAAGGACGTGTTCAGCCAGGCAAAGTAAAAAGGTATTGAAACCCAGTTGGTACAGCATCTGACTTATATAACTAGTATTCTAATGCTTCTAGCCCTGCCCAGTGAGGAATGTTGGTATACAATGAAGAAAATCATGGGTGCAGAGCAACCACCCAAGCACAAGCTGCATCTCTGAGATAAATTTGAGAAATTCCATAGTGTCTTGAATGTGGGCCTTAACCCATTTCAGAAGTGGTTTGAGATACTGTGTCAGAAACTGGGATAATGGTTCCATGAGGGAACCCTTACCTGAAACTATAGGTCTACCAGGTGGATTTTCCAGATTCTTGTGCATTTTTGGTAAAAAATATATGTCTAGACTGGATGGGTCGAGCACCATGAGGTAATGTAGTGTGTTGTCCGTGATGATTCCCTCATTTTTGGCTGATGCTAAAAACTGGTCGATTTGTTTCTTGAAGCAAGGAGTTTGGTCCAATGTCATGTGAGTATAATAACAACTGTCAGCTAACTGTCTCGTAGCTTTCATGTTATATTGGGTCCAATCCAGTACCACCACTGCCCCACCCTTATCTGCAGACAATATTGCCAAATCATGGTTAGTTTCAAGTTCATGGATGGCATCCATTTTGATCTTTGAGAGATTGTTTGATAGGGCACGGAATTCCTTAAAATTAAAATGCAGATCTTTGAGAATGCAATTCTGAAACATTAACACATTGTGATGCATCGGTGGCACGAAACTGGATTTGTGGTATCTGAAAGCATCCTGCGATTCAGGATTAGTTGCTGTTTGGAAAAATAATCTAAGGTTAAGAAGTCGACAAAATGAAGTTACATCTTGTGCAAATGCAAGTAAAAGCCAGGTATAAAATTAAGACCTTTATTCAATTTTTTTTCTTGAGTGGGTGAAAAAGGAGTGGATGATATGTTCAGTACATTATTCTCTACTATTACTGTACCATCAATTTCAACAATCCTTCCATGTTGTCCACTTTTGTGATGTTTCTGCCCCCCCCCCCCACTTTGCCTACCCCTAAAGGGATTGAGGTATTACTTAATTTAGAGGCTGGAGAGTCTGGGGCATGCTGTGCATCAGGCTCAAAGCCTGATGAGGATTCCTCACCAGAAGTATGATAACTGGATGAGGTGAAAAAGGTGTACTGAATAAAGGGCTGAAGTATGTTCCATCACATTTTCTGTCACAGTATGATACGTATATGGATATTAAAAACATTTGTAGGACTTTAAATTTGAAATATTTTTATAGTAACAACTATGAAACTACATATGCTGTATCTGCCAGTTTTAAAGTTAAGAAATCTTCTTTTAACCCTCCATACCATTCTAGGGTGAAGCTTTTTGAGGAGCTGGTGTTAAAAGATTTACATGTTAATCAAAACACAATAGTTAAACATCATAACAATTTGTCTAAAACTGAATGGAAAAGTTTAATGCAATTGAGAGAGAACAAGGATTTGGTAGTGCTTAAGGCTGACAAGGGAGAGGCTACAGTAGTTTGGGAAACAAATGAATATAGAAAGGAAGTTTTAAGACAGCTGGGTGGTGGCAGATATTATTGAAAGCTGCCTTTAGATCCTACTGTGGGTTTAAAATGTAAGATTGATGCAATACTTTTACAGTGTAAAACTGAAGGATATATTTCAGAGGCTGTATATAAAGAATTAATAGTGGAATAACCTAAACCCCAACTGTTTTACATATTACCTAAGATACATGAAAATTACCCCTCCCATCTGGCAAACCAATAGTATCAGGTAGAGGTTCATTGATGGAATCTATTTCCATGTATATGGAAAGTCAGCTTAAACCACTGCTGCCTTTAATTAGAGCTAGATTTACAGATTCTAATGAATTTTTGTGTTTAATGAATAACTTACAGGTTACCCACGATTGCTACCGTTGTACACTGGATATACAATCATTATATACAAGTATTCCACATCATGGAAGCATTTCTGTTGTACAATTTTGGTTAGTTAAATCAGAAAAGTATTCTTTAGAGCACTGTGATTTTATGTTAAAGTTGGTGAAATTGGTTTTGGAACATAATGTTTTTTAGTTTGATAAACAGTGCTACTAGCAGCTAAAAGGGTCAGCAATGGGCACTACTTTTGCCCCAATAAATGTTGATCTCTTTATGGGATTTTTGGAAAGGAGCTTGATATATGGTGAAAATAATCCATTTATACATAATTTAGTGATGTGCGGACGTTACTTGGATGATTGTTGGGGCATCTGATCAGGGTCAGTTGGTGACTGGCATCTATTTGTTGATTATCTTAGTTCTAATTTGGTATTACATTTGTGGATAAGACTGAACATTCTACCATTGCTTTTTTTGGATATACATGTAAAAAAAGCCTTGGATAGTACCATGGTAATGGGGCTTTATAGGAAACCCTTTACTAAAAATGCTATATTGGAAGCAGGTACCTGTTGCTTCACGCCTAAACATGAATGTGATACTCCAAACTGTAAATTTGATCTAAAGCTCAATTTCAGAGGTTGAGACATATTTGTAGTCATGATGAAAACTACATGGCTGAAGCTGAAAAAATGGCTGACAGGTTCATTAGAAGGGGGTATGATAGATCCCATATGCACTTGCTGTTGAATGTATACCAATGTATACTCTCATCTTATAAACAATCAAACTAAATTTAATATATGATAATTATAACAATTAATACTAAAACATGATAGTATATTAAAACATATAAATAATAATTCTTACATTGCTATAAATTCATTGACAGTATTCTATAATGCTTTTGGTGGATATACTGTCATTTAAACCTGGTGGGGTCGTGGCATCTGTTAGAATCTGCCAGTATGTTTCCCTAAATGATAGCATATTTTTTAAATTACACCCTTTTGGGTCTGGTGTCACTGACTCCACTATAGCAAATTTGAATGAATGCTAATTGTTATAATTATTATATATTAAACTTAGTTTGATTGTTTATAAGATGAGAGTATACATTGGTATACATTCAACAGCAAGTGCATATCTCTTTAAGGATCAGAGTTCTTTTTGGCGCCAATTTTAACTATTTAAGTTTTGTAAGTGAAATGTTTTTTATTCTGAAGAAGCCTACTTTGGATGTAGGTGAAAGCGCTCAATCATTTGTGTGCAATAAATGGTTTTAAATTAAGTATACCCATTTCGTGTTTTGGATCAAATTTACAGTTTGGAGTATCACAGTCTATGCATTTGGCGTTAAGCAGCAGGTATCAACGCCGTGGTTCTGTTGTATTGGTTTCATTGGGCTGCTACAGTATTTGTTAAAAATGCTATATTGGAAGCAGGTAGTTGTCACCCTAAACATATGGTTACTAATTTATCTAAAGCTCAATTTCAGAGGTTGAGACATATTTGTAGTCATGATGAAAACTACATGGCTGAAGCTGAAAAAATGGCTGACAGGTTCATTAGAAGGGGGTATGATAGATCCCATATAATTAGGGAGAAAAATGTAACTCTGAATATAAAGAGAGAGGTTTTGTTAACAAATACCCGGGAAGTATAACCTGAACCTGTTAGGCTTAAACAAAAGTTGGGGTTTTCCCTTGGAAAAAAATTGCTGTTCTGACAGTTCGGTTTTGTAAGCTTTTGCTTATATAGGGTTGATTAATCACCGTTCGGTTACCTAAGCATTTGGTGATCTAACATAGACTCGACTTTAAATGTATGACTGTTTAAGAAGTAGTGAGAAATGGATGCACTTAGACACTGATGACGCCGAGGGCCAAAACCGGTCTGTTGAGTCACTTGTTCCTGTGTGGAATTACCTGTTCCTGATGCTGCTGTATGGCAGCTAACTGCTGTATGTGCTGTTGCTTCCATTAAACCTGAATTATTTGGATTGCCATATGGACTGACTTTTTGAAAGTATTCTGGAAGAAAATATTTATGCTGGACCTTTGGTGGTGTGTATAAATATATATATATATATATATATATATATATATATATATAAATATATTTATATATATATATATATATATATATATATATATATATATATATATATATATATATATTTTTATTTATTTACGTATACATAAAAATATATATAGATATATATTAGATAAATATATATTTATGTATAAATATATACATATATATATATATATATATATATATATATATATATACATTAAATATGTCTATATATATATATATATATATATATATATATATATATATATATACATATATGTCTATATATATATATATGTATGTATATATCTAAATATATATATATATATATATATATATATATATATATATATATACATATACACAAATACATATATATATATGGTTCCCTATTAGAATCCTGAAACACTATAAGCCTGAAAGTCAAAATCCTGAAAACTAATGACTGAAAATGCAAAATCTCGAAAATGCAAAATCCTGAAAGTCAAAATCCTGAAAACACAAATAATGCTAATATGTCACTATAAAGACACTAATATCTACCAACTGACCCTGACCCTGACCCTAACCCTAACCCTAAGGTCCGTCACTATCGCACACTCACCTGACCCGTGCCCTAACCCTAACTCACTTAAACCGCCCCTAACCCCAATATTTGTCACTATTGCATACATGCCTAACCTGCTCTAACCCTAACTCACTTATACCTCTAACCCTAACATAAAACCAACCGCACACTCACCCGGACCCAACACATGACCTAACACCACAGGGCTAACAAAAGCAAAGCCACAATGACGTCAGTATGTCCATTTTGTGTTTTCAGGATTTTGACTTTCAGGATTTTGCATTTTCGAGATTTTGCATTTTCAGTCATTAGTTTTCAGGATTTTGACTTTCAGGCTTATAGTGTTTCAGGATTCTAATAGGGAACCATATATATATATATATATATATATATATATATATATATATATATATATATATATATATATATATATATATATATATATATATACAAATACATATATATATATATATATATATATATATATATATAAATATATTTATATATATATATATATATATATATATATATATAGGTTCATAGGTTCATAGGTTTATACTAGGCTATCTGCCCTAAGACATTTATAAGCCTAGCCCAAATTTTTGTGGCTTACGCCACCCCTTATTTGAAAAAATACTGTGCCCATTAGTTTGTTGTGCCTCTGTCCAGCAGTGACACAGAGATGATTCCCGGGGTAAACCTACGATCTTCCATCCACAGGTCTAGATTTCTCTTGAACAGAGTCAGTGAGGTGCTCTGCCTCACATGGACCGGGATTTTATTCCACAGCATAGGGAGTCTCTGAGTGATAAATCTATCCCTCCAGCACGTCCTATTTATATCCGTGCTAACGTTTAAGTCGCTTGCTCTAGTGGTTTTGGTGGATTTGGATTTTTTGAGGTGGAGCATGTCCATTAATTCCGGGTTGGACATGGCCTTGTATGTCAGGCACATGTCACCTCTGAGCAGACGGTATGTGACTGAATAGTGCTGGAGTTTCTTCAATCTGGCAGCATATGACAGATTTTGGAGTCCCTTTATCCTTTTGGTGAGGAACTTTTGGGGTCTCTCCAATTGCTGCAGATGTCGGGTGAGATACATCCCGAATGGGGCATTGTACTCGATCATTGGTCTGATAAGTGAAGAGTACAGGGGAACAATGACCTCACTAGATCTGGATGTGAATCCCTTCATGATCAGGTGGGCAATGTAGAAGGTCTTTCTAACCACTTTAGCAATGTGAGTGTCAAAAGAAAGGCCACTGTCAACCTGGGTCCTCAGGTCCCTGATAACCCCTTCTGTGCTTAGTGGATTGCCACCTATATGGTAGCTTGGGGTTACCTTATTTTTCCCGAAGGGTATGACTATACATTTTTTGGCGTTTAACTTCAGGCCATGGCTCTGGCACCAGCTATCTGTTTCCGTGAGTCCCTTCTGAAGGATATCCGTGTCCGATGCACTTTCCACTATGGCCCAGTTTGCAGTCGCCTGCAAACTTTGTCAGCCAAAGTCCTCCCATGTTGGCCTGTACTTCTGAGAAGTAGATGCCAAACAATAGGGGGCCAAGGACCGAGCCCTGTAGGACACCACTTGTGACCGGCTTGGAGTCTGACACAGCGCCAGCAACTCTAACCCTGTGGGTTCTGTCCTTAAGCCAGTTTGCAACCCATCTTGTGACATATGGGTTTACATTTAAGCTGGTAAGTTTTTCTACAATACCCGAGTGAGGTATTGTGTCGAAAGCCTTTGCAAGGTCAAGGTAGGCTGTATGGACTGCCTTTCCTCATCAATGGCCTTGGTGACTGTTTCAAGAAGTCGACCAAGTTCAAAAGGCATGATCTTCCCTTGACAAAGCCAAACTGGGTCGGGTCCAATGTCTGCAAGTCCCCTCTATCTTTGTTTATGAGCTCCATTATGATCCTCTCCATAGCTTTGCAGACTAGACTTGTTAAGCTTATGGGGCGGTAATTACCAGGGTCCGTAGAGGCGCCGCCTTTGTGGAGTGGGACAACAGTTGCCGTACGCCACTCCTTGGGCACGTATCCTGTGGTAAGGCTGAGATTAAACAGCTGCCTTATGTGCGGGTTTAATTCCTCATTTAGCTCGTGTAGCACACAGCCGGGGACACCATCCAGTCTCATTGATGCTGTGCTTTTAGCTTTAGAGAGAGCAGCTTTCACCTACGCATTTGAGATGTCCGGGAGGCTACACTCGGCTGGGATAGTTATCTCTCCTTTATAAGTGGAGAGGGTGGTGAAGTTTGCACTGAACCTGTCTGCCAGTATGTTGGCAATGTCTGTGGGTTCAGTGATTTTTGTATCATTTTGGACTAATTCTGAGCATATCTGGGAGTTTCCACCCAGGTTCCTAACATAGCTGAAAAAGGCCTTATGATTGTCCTTTGAATCCATGGCAATTTTTCTCTCAAAATTGGCCTTAGTTGATTTTATGAGTGCTCGTATTTTTTACTAATAATGATCAGGGGTGACTTCCCTTTTATGGATTTTGTTCTATCATGTAATAGCTTTCTCCTCTTATTGTAAAGTTTGTTAATGGCTGGGGTCCACCAGACTGGACGCTTGCCCTTTGTGGAAAGAGTCTTGGTTTTATTTGGGATTGCCTGATCCATGCAGTCCTGGAGGTGTTCATAGAAGGCATTTGTAAGGGCTTCCGCAGCTTGGGTTGTGGTTTCCACTGGCTCAGGGGCCTTGAAGGATACCACACCAGTCTTGAGTAGTGTGAAGTTTGCTTTAGAGAAGTTCTTCACTATGATCTTTTGTTTGGGGTGGGGCGGGATGTGGATTTCCAGTGAGATTAGTTTATGATCAGATCTCACCAATGAGGGATATACTTCCGTGTGGAGCATTTTGTCCCCATGTTTGTGACAATGAGATCTAGTATATTTTCTCCTCTCGTGGGAACAGTGACTAGCTGTTCCATGGCATTTGAATTTATGAACTCCAGGAACCGTTGGGCTAGAAAGTTAGGGCTTGAGTAATGTTCCCAGTCTATATTCGGTAGTTGAAGTCACCCAATATGATGGTGTTTGGAGATACATTTATACCCTCCAGTGTCTTCAGGAAGGCTGTGTGGGGTTCCTGAGTTTGAGAGGGTGGCCTGTAACATGCTACAATTTGTAGAGCAGTTTTGCCTATGGTTAGTTGCACCTGGATGGTTTCCGAAGCTTCATGCGTTGCCACCAACCTGGAGGTGTGGGTATCCTTTATGAATATGGATACACCCTCCTTTTGTGGTGTGGTCCGGGTTTTGGGGCGGAACGCATGATATGAGGTAAAACCTAATAGTGCCGGGTGCTCTCAGGAGCCTTGAACCAGGTTTCAGTTACAGCACAGACAACGATGTTCTCCATACTGAGAAGGGCCCCGAAAGCGTGCATTTTGAGATTTAGACTTCTGGCATTGAGCAGCATTACCCTCAGTTTCTTCCCATTTTTGTTTTCTAGGGTGGTAGGTTTAGAATTTGAGCCTTGCCTAAAAAAGGCGCTATGGGGGTAGCAAGAGCCTTAGCCAATATCCGGAATCCCAGGGGTGACAGGTGCAAGCCGTCCCTTGCGAAGCAGCGTGGCTTGTCAAGCATGTCATCCCAGGCAGACAGACACTGGATCCCCTTTGAATGACACCAGACATTAAGCCAATTGTTAAAGCTGATCACCTTGTCTCTATATTGTGGCATCATTCTTGGTGAAGGAAGGATACTGCTCAGGGTTAGGGTCATACCTGCCTGGGCTACATAATCAGAGAGCTCCTCTATGTCTCTTTTCATGTAGTCCAGGGAGGTATCTCAGGTCGTTCACACCAGCATGGACAATGACTGTGTCATATTTGTACTTGCCGTGGAGTGACCCGAGTGCTTGTGTTATGTGGCGGATTCTAGCGCCCGATAGGCAGCTTACTGTGACCCTCTCCTTGTTCAGCCTGGTGAGTGGGACGTCAGTGTGTCTGACTATGGAGTCACCAATGACAAGTATGTTTGGTGTTGTATTTGGCCTTAAGGGCTGTGACTGCTTTGCACACTGCTTTTGTGGTTTATGTGTTGCTTGTGGGGTGTCTTGAGGTAGCAGTTGTTTGGGTGTCTGCTTTGGAGGCCTCTGCTGTTTAGGTAAATTTTACTCAGAGCCTCCGAGTATGTCTTTGTGTGTTTATGTGTTTGATTCAGTGGAGTGGTAGCATTATGTGAGGCTGGTTTTGTGGTGTGTGTAGTTGCCTTCTCCTCCTGTCTGGTCTTGCCAGTCCTGAGTTGAGAGAGCTCAGCCTCCAGTTTGGCTAAATAGCTGCATCTCGCAAGTATTTGTGTTATGTGGGAGGAGGAGAGGGTTGTCTGTGTACATGAGGCAGTTATAACATTGCCTCAAGATTCCCAGATTCACCAGCTGGACCAGAGAGAAGATTGACAACTGACATTTGGACATGCTAGAATAATACTGGGAATTCCTTAATTGAAAACAAGGGCCAGTGGGGAGTGAGGGTGTAGTGCTTTTAATTTTTAGTGCTGACTTATATAATTGCTTTAGTGAGCAAGTGCCAGGTAACTTTAGTGCAATGTGTTACAAGTAACTAAATGCAAAAACGACAAACAGTAACTTTCTATCAAGTGAAACAAGGAAATAAGTACAGTAAGCAATGCAGATATCACTAGTGATCCACAGAAGCGCTGAGAAGTTGCGTATTAGGTGGAATTAGCTTCCAGGGAAATAACAAGCAAACAAACAACAAGCATATAAACAAAGCTAGATTCAGCAGGCCTGGATCTAGTCTATGCTAGAGCAAACAAGGTGAACCAATTTCAGTAAGATACAGTTCAAATATTCAGGCACTATAAACCTTTAACCAGAAATTCCCAGCTCAGAAGGGCAGAGTCCAGCCTCTTCTCCCACAAGAGTGCAGACCACAAACCTTCTTAATGTAAAATAACTGGCCTGAAGCCCAAGTGCCTAAACCAGAACTAATACACTTGGACACTGGGCTCTCAATCAGCAGTTCCCAACTTAGAAGGATGAAAGCTACCTGTCCTGCCACCACAGCTTGCCACAAACCTTCCTAATGTAAAACAACTGGTCTGAAGCCCAAGTGCTTAATCCAAAAGACTTGAATGATAGCTACACTTTAATCAAGTTACAACCAAGCAGTAATAAATACCATTGAATACTTTAGAGAATGTCTGGATTAGTGCTCAAGTTACACAAACAAAGCTAGATCCAGCAGGCCCGAATACAGTCTATGCCACAGCAAACAAGGCACCAACTTCAGTAAGAAACAGTTCAGATATGCATGCACTATAAGCCTTTAACCAGAAATTCCCAGCTCAGAAGGGCAGAGTCCAGCCTCTCCTCCCACAAGAGTGCAGACCACGAACCCTCTTAATGTAAAATAACTGGCTTGAAAGCCCAAGTGCTTAAACCAGAATTAATACACTTTTAGAATAACAGACACTGAGCCCTCAATCAGCAGTTCTCAACCTAGAAGGATGTAAGCTACCTGTTCTGCCACAACAGTGCAGACCACAAACCCTCTCAGTGCAAAACAACTAACTGGTCTGAAGCCCAAGTGTTTAAACCAAAAGGCTTAGAATGAGTTACACCAAGCAGTAATAAATACAGTTGAGTATTTTAAGATGATGCAAAAGTAAAAAGAAGTAGGTAAAAACACAAGTACAGTAAAAGCAGATGAAATTTTTTTTTTTTTTTTTGAACAAGTGCTGAGATCAAAGAAACAGATTTGAGTGTTATACACACATAGTGTGTGTGTGTGTGTATACATATATCTATATATCTATATCTAATATATATATATATATATATATATATATATATATATATAGCTATATGGTTCTACTTTCAAATCTCAAAATACTGAAATACTGAATTTCACTATCTCAAGACCACATTCACAAACGTTCATAACAATGAACAAGTATAAAACCAAAAATGAAATTTCACAGTATCAAAACAGGAAGAAGCAGGATGAAAGACCCAACCCTTCGCTGACATAAAAAAAAATAAACTAAATAAATACACTTACCACTACTGTACGTTTAAGCAGGGGGGTATAGATACATATATAATCTGTGGGCAGGCTGAAGTTAAAAGTTTAAGTAGAAGGCTAGATAGAACATACTTGGCACTGATGACAATGCAGTGTGATATATTATCTGGTCACATGGAAGCATTACTTTTCACCTTTGGCAGAGAGTATTGACTTGTTCCAAAGTGATTTCAATGGGGTTAAATTTTCTGTGACAATGGGAACAAAAATATGGCTAGATGGTGTAAATTAACATAACTTAGCTATATTCTTTTGGAATTAAATCAGCGAACCCAACAACGTAATTCTACAAAGATGTAGTACAGGACGGCACAACAACTCCTCGGCCGGAACAGAGCTCAATTTATTTATCCAATATAAAATACTCCACTGAGTTACTTCAATGACAAACACAAGACAACTTTTAAACAACGTATAAAACTTGATGAGTTAAGCGCTTTCATCTGACAATTTTCAGACTTCATCAGAACTACAATATTGGTTTAACTGGCTGCTTTTATACATACTCGTATCATTTTGGCGCCTTTGGCTTATTTAAAATGTTTAAAGTGATATCAACTTAAAAACTTGAAAACATACTATGCAAAACATGCATTATTAGCGTAATACATTGCGCTCCATATAACTCAATGCTGAATACTACCCATGTTCATAAAACCACTTGATCAGTCTGGGTATATAGAAAAATGTAAACAATACACACATATAAAATACATAAAAATACATAAAAAATACATAATTTATACGTGATTTTCAAGCTTAGATTAAATATCCCATGACACTTAATATAAAATTAATAACAGTAAATGTTCAAAGTTTATGTTGAAATAAATAAATAAATAAATAAATAAATAAATAAATGAAATGTATTTATTTGTTAAGTTGTTGAGTTAATTATATGTAAAAATGCATTTACTGTTTGTTACCTTAAGCAAAATTTTTTAAGCAAATTTTTTTAAAAAACACCTAATGCATACTTCCTATATGCCACATAAAAATGGCTCAATGCTTATATAGTCATTAATGCCAGGGAATCTGGTGGCATCAGTTAATATTTGCCATTTACTTTCTTTTTTAGCTAACATGGCCTTCAAGTTGCCACCCCTTAGCGTGAAATTCACTTGGTCTATAATAATAAATTTGAATTTGTGAAGTTCACCATATTTAATTACATGTCTACTAAGGGCGTTCTTTTTGTCTTTGTTTTTATACTGTACATGTGTTCATAAATACGACATCTTAACCGCCTTTCCGTTTTTCCTATAGAAAACGCGGAACATGTGTCACAAGTTGCCATATATATCACAAATCTAGTGTTACAGTTACCTGCTCTACCATTAATATATGTACCATTAAAATTACCTAATCTACATCCATCCTTTTCATTAATATAACTACACTGCTTACAAGTACCACACTTCATGGTTCATTTTTTTCTTTTTTGTGGTTTCATGGATATTATACTCTATCATCTTTTTCAAATTTAGACCTGTCTTGTATGTAAATTTTGGAAATACACCTACTTTCTGTGCTATATTCTCTTCCATCACTATCATTTTCCAATGCTGTTTTACAATATTCTCTATAAATTTTGCCACTGGAGAATATGTTAATACACATTCCCTGTGTGTTTGCTCCTTGTTGTCCTTGTTACCATACAATGAAATAACAGTTGAGTTTCCTAATAGGGGTTTAGACTTTGTACCCCATTCTGAACTGATATATCTAGCCACATCAGTAAGTAAATGTTCAGGGTAACCCCTGACATTTAACATAGATCTAATATACTGAATTTCATGTAACATAAAATGTCGGTTAAGATGTCATATTTATGAACACATGTACAGTATTAAAAACAAAGACAAAAAGAATGCCCTTAGTAGACATATAATCAAATATGGTGAACTTCACAAATTCAAATTTATTATTATAGACCAAGTGAATATCACGCTAAGGGGTGGCAACTTGAAGGCCATGTTAGCTAAAAAAGAAAGTAAATGGCAAATATTAACTGATGCCACCAGATTCCCTGGCATTAATGACTATATAAGCATTAAGCCGTTTTTATGTGACATATAGGAAGTATGCATTAGGTGTTTTTTAAAAAAATTTGCTTAAGGTAACAAACAGTAAATGCATTTTTACATATAATTAACTCAACAACTTAACAAATAAATACATTTCATTTATTTATTCATTTATTTATTTATTTATTTATTTATGTCAACATCAACTTTGAACATTTACTGTTATTAATTTTATATTAAGTGTCATGGGATATTTCATCGAAGCTTGAAAATCACATATAAATTATGTATTTTTTATGTATTTTTATGTATTTTTTATGTGTGTATTGTTTACATTTTTCTATATACCCAGACTGATCAAGTGGTTTTATGAACATGGGTAGTATTCAGCATTGAGTTATATGGAGCGCAATGTATTACGCTAATAATGCATGTTTTTCATAGTATGTTTTCAAGTTTTTAAGTTGATATCACTTTAAAAATTTTAAATAAGCCAAAGGCGCCAAAATGATATGAGTATATTTAAAAGCAGCCAGTTAAACCAATATTGTAGTTCTGATGAAGTCTGAAAATTGTCAGATGAAAGCGCTTAACTCATCAAGTTTTATACATTGTTTAAAAGTTGTCTTGTGTTTGTCATTGAAGTAACTCATTGGAGTATTTTATATTAGATAAATAAATTGAGCTCTGTTACAGCCGAGGAGTTGTTGTGCCGTCCTGTACTATATCTTTGTGGAATTATATTCTTTTGGAATGTATGATATTATTATAGCTGAGTTCAGTGCACTGATGGGCATTATTCCTTAACTTCATGACATACCTGAAAAAAGAGTTGCCTTTGGTATCTGTAACAACTTTAAGATCCTACTCCACTAGTCTAATAGTGCTCTTAAGTTTCTTTGTTGACATGTTTCAATGCCGACTTGAGTTAGGGGGATAGTGATTGGTATAGTTATATAAACAATATCAAAAACTTCTATAGCTGTTCACTTACTTGTTTGTTTATTAACCAGGTAGGTGGACTGCTCCAAGGATACTTTTCAATCATGACTTGGGCCAAAAGGTAGTACCAGAAAACACATTTAAGGGAGTAGCTTTAAATGAACAATAAATGAAGATAATCACCATAGGTCTTACAACAAAGATAGTGTAATAGATAATACTGCAACTTAAAGACCGAGCTATACAATAGCAATATCTCAAGAGTAACAGTTTATAATAAATTAACCACAGCTGCATGCAGGAACTTTGGCATATTCAGTAAATGATATTCAGTAAATTTTATCAGAGAGGAGTAACATATACTCGCACACAAACACACACTCATGCATACTCATGTATTGCACACATATCTATATACAGATGTATCATGCATGTGTGTGTGTGTGTGTGTGTGTGTGTGTGTGTGTGTGTGTGTGTGTGTGTGTGTGTGTTCCTACTGTAATGTTGATAGATGTAAATGTCGAAATCCCTTTGTCACACTGCAGGTTATTGCAAGCATAAAACAGTAAAATCACACATTATCGATACCACATTATATCAACTTTACATATAATGACAGCAGCTCACATTACATGAGTAGTAGTAGGAGGAGGAGGAGGAGGAGATGAGCATAGCCAGTGTAGCACAACTGCTGTCCCAACATTAAATTGTAATATTGTTGTAGGGATTACAACACTACTACTTATATTAGTGTGTCCTGACATCACCATCACAAGTGTGCATATAAATGTGGAGGTCACGGTGACATCTGAGTCACATTGTCACATACTTGGATTTATTAGAAATAACTACAAGAGGGGTATGTCTCAGAAGGATTAGCCCATGTTGGTTACTGATGTATATATTTACAACCATGAAAAAAGTGCTCCCCAAAAAATATACTGGGCATATAAGTTGAAGTTGCAACATGAACTTAGCGGTAGAACTGTTATAAGGCCAGCTGCAGAAAGGGAAGAATTCCTTAAGAGTAGTCATCAAAAAACCCTGATACCACTGAAGCAGAAAAGTACATAGCATGTGTGAGTCTTAGACAGAGGAAAGTATTGTCATGGGGCAATGTGTCTTGTAGTGGACAGTGTCATGTCATCCATTTCTATTAAAGCTACAGTGTCACTGTCTTCAAGGAAATGCATGTTATGAACAATGAATAGTGTTTTTCAGTTTGTCACTTTCTATGAAAGACGCATGTCAGGTTACACTTAAATGAGGACATTTTTTCCAAAGAAGGGAAACAGATGTAATAAGTAATGTAATGGCGGTGTTATCGCCATACAGCATAATTTAATAGATCTTACTATTTCAACTGCATAGACGATGAATGGCAGGTTGCTTACTATAGGGGCATCTCTACAGACAACTGTATAATATTGATGCGTTCTTAACATATGCAGGATATACTAAATATAGTACTATATATTAAAACTATACCCTTTGTGTTCTGCTTAATGTTCAAGAAATCATTATGTGCCTATATTATGATGTGGCAGTGCACGTACACACTTTTGTCCATTGAGAATCTCACATGTGCAGTCAAGTATGTCATTTGCAATTTTGAAATTGCCACCATGTGCAGTATACAGGGAAATAGCCCTGGAGCTATAAGCAAAGGATGCCTGCTTCAAAATATATGGCATAAAGTGTAACACTTGGGACTCTCATTTCTCTGCGGAATTTCCATTATGTTTCAGATAAATGTAAACAAATTAGTTGCACTCACTTGCCTGACTGAATGTAATATCTTTGAGGTAGACTTTCCATATGAAGGTGCTGACCTACTGAAATACTTCTGAAATTGGGATGTCTATTGCAAATCATGGAAATTCATAATTCATTCTGCACATCAGCTGCACTTCTTTGCTCTCTTTCCTGTGTCATTCTGGAAATAAGTGTTTTTAGCCACCTATATCTGCTTAGAACACAATACTCAGTGGAAACGTAGCACAGAAGGATACATTGCCTCTTGCATCAAACAGTCCAACATCTGTCGTAACTACTATTGTCAAGTGAAAAGCAGACTGGATGAGATGCGTCTGTGAATGTCAATCAACCAAGGAGGAGAATCTTTAAATGTTCTGGGGAGTTTGTGCACATTCTAGAAAATAAAGTCTCTAAAACTGTCCATAACTTGTTAAAAGCTGTTGCCCTACATCTAAAAATGTGAACTGCACATTCAGCATTCACTTCCCATGGGGCATTCTATGTCAGTCCACTTTATAATTTTCACCTATAGCACTGGATTTTCTGTGGTGTGCATATGTTTTCTGAATTTCTCCATGTCATTATTCCTTACAGGAGAAGATGGACATCTACTTTCATTTACTAGATTTATATATGTGCATTTAATTTATTCATAATTTTCCTTGATATTGTTCTGCATTACTTTATGATGTAGCACATTTGGTGTGTTTATGCAGCACGATTTTAATTTGCACTATGTGAACAGGATATATGATGTGGTTGAATGGCTGTCGATATTTTTGTTTTGATATTATTAGCTGTAATATTTTTTGGTTTTGCAGTTTGCTTTATTCAACATTTACATCTCAAGCTGCTATAGTTTGGAAATTCGCACATTCAAAATTATGATAGGAACCCACACTTATATAAATACACACACACGCACGCACGCACACACACACACACACACACACACACACACACACACACACACACACACACACACACATATATATATATATATATATATATATATATGGTTCCCCTTCACAATCCCGAATTACTGAATGCTCGAAATTCAGTAACTCAAGACTGTAAAGTCGAAAATGCAGAAGCTCGAATCTGCATAAGCGCAAATTCAAATATCTCAAATTCACGCTTATGCATGCCAGCTACGGGATGGGAAGTGTGTGAGTTGGGATGGGATGTTTTACGGAATTGAAGGTAAGTGAGTGTATGTGTGTGTTTTGTAAGTTGTGCGTGTCGGTTAGGGTAAGGAGGTGGGAGTATGAGTGTGAGTGTTGGATGTGTCTGTGTATGTGTGATGTGTTTGTGTATGTGCGAGGCAGTTTAAAATGTCTGTGTGTTTTTTTTTTTTTGTGTATTAGTGGGATCTTGGAGTTAGTATATATAAGTAGGGGTGTGTGGGGGTGCATGGGGGCTTGCCCCCCTGCGTACATGTAGTGTAGGGCTTGTAGTTTATGTTATGTGGGTTGTATGGTGTGTGTGTTGTGTAGTGTATGTGTTCTGTATGTTCGGGGTTTTTTGTTTTCATGCTTCTGGGTTTTGGGATTTTTGTTGGTTCGACTTTATAATTTCGAGTTACTGACTTTCGAGCATTCAGTAATTCGATATTATAAAGGGGAACCATAGATATATATATATATATATATATATATATATATATATATATGTAGCAACATATCACTTATAGATGTTTAGTTCCAGACATATACATCCACCATCTTTGGTAAAAAAAAACAATTAGACTCTTTTGCAAGTTAAAAAAATGCCAGTAGCATAAATGCTCATTCCTCAGCAGACATTCTAAAGTTAAACTTGTTAAGATAGTTCAATTCAGAAAACAGTTACAGTGTCTAACTGGCAAACATAGCATTCTTGGCTTTCATGCCTTTAATAATCAAAATGAATACATTGGCTTTACTGAAATTAAATTCCACTTCCTTGACAATCTGGAGGGCTTCGAGTGTTTACTCTTCTTAGTTCGACAGTCATAGAATGCTGGTTAGTATACTACCCGGTAAAGCAAGGAATTAATCCAGATACTACCTGATAAAGCAAGGAATCACTCCAGATACTACCTGGTAAAGCAAGGAATTGATCCAGATACTACCCGGTAAAACAAGGAATCGCTCCAGATACTACCCGGTAAAGCAAGGAATTGCTCCAGATACTACCCAATAAAGCAAGGAATTGATCCAGATACTACCCAGTAAAGCAAGGAATTGCTCCAGATGCTACCCAGTAAAGCAAGGAATTGATCCAGATACTACCCTGTAAAGCAAGGAATCGCTCCAGATACTACCCAGTAAAGCAAGGATTCTTTCCAGATATAGCTCCCATTTCTCATTCCTCTTCTTACTAGTTACACTTGCTTAGATGAAGTTCAGTTATACCAAGAAATTCTCTCCATCTCTTTCTTTTCTCCATGATTGCACCACAGATTCGCCATTCTTGTGCCTTTTCCACGAACACACTGCAGTACATAAAAGAGGGCAAACTTGTGGACTTTGAGTTTTGTTCATTGACAGTGTGCTTTATTTTAAAGACTACTGCTGGGCTGCTGCCGGCTGAACTGTTTGCTGCCTTTGCTGTGCACTTGTTATTGGAAGACAGGCCACTGGAGGGAAGTGTATTGTATTTTGAACTCCTCAGGTGTTTGAGATTGCAAAACCTGCAAAGGACCTCACTGATTCAGGATAATCTTCTGTTACAATTCTTCAAACTGACAACAGATATTATAGTATAATCTATCAATTCTTGTAAATCGCTCTGTAACTACCATCCCCAAAATACAGGAACAATCTTAAGTCTTCTCCCTTCACAAAACAGACACATGGCTCAGATGATATAATCAGTGCCACTTTTCTTGATAAATGTGCAAAATCAACCTTTAAAGCAAGAAAGCTACAGCATAAAGCAAGAAGAAGTGTATAAATATTTGGGAATTGATGAAGAATCAACAATAAAACATGAACAAATGTGAATAAAACTTACCAAAGAATATTTTAGAAGACTAAAATTAATACTGAAAAAGTACTGACATCTAGGAACAAAGTCCAAGCTATAAACCAATTTGCTCTGCCTATCCTAACTTACAATTGTGAAGTGACTGGCCCCAAAAAGTGTTGGATCAGTTAGACAAGAAAACAAGAAGGATGTTTCATGCTCATCAAATGAGTTATACAAATCACTGCATACCAAGATTATATATTCCCCATTTTGAAGGAGGTATGGGCCTCCTTGAAATTGATAACATGTATAGATCTGCAATCATAGGACTGCATACATATCTACTGACCTCACAAGATCCAAACATAGTGAAAGTTTTAAAACAAGAGGAGAATAAGTCCAAGATGATTTCCCTGTTAAGTTTAGCAAAAGCATATTGGTGTGTAGCAGGAATGGAAATCAAACCAGAAGTAGATAAAAATCAGGCAGCAACTCAATGTGCCAAAAAGCAAAAGAAAGAATATAAGGTGAAGGATCAGATGAGAAAGCAATGTGGAAAATGTATAAATATAGTTGCAAGTATAGAAAACTCCTGGAGCAACCTCATGTTGATCACGATCAAATCCAGGAATGGTTAAGGAGTGAATTTAAACCTAAAGACAAAAGGTTAATATTGGTGTCCCAAGATAGTGAACTACATACATGAGGGTTTGCAAAGTCCATTGAACATGTGGGAGAAACAGACAAATGTAGGTTTTGTAAAAGAGAAATGGAAAGAGTCACACATCTTGTTGCTGGTTATGATATACTGATAGCAGAAGGACTGTATACTGAAAGTCATAATAATGTGGTAAGATTGTTTCATTGGGGACTATTATAATATCGAAGTAGCTGAGAAGCATTTGAAACATGAGCTACAAAATACTATAGAAAATGATGAAGTTTATATCACATGGGATCAGCCATTACAAACCAGATACAGCAGTCCATGAAAAGAAGACAAAAGTAGCATTGATCATTGAAATCACTATACCCAGTGACCAGTGACGGTGTCTTATGTACAGAGAGACACAAAGTCATAAAATACCAGGATTTGCAGGCAGAAATGAGAGCAGTGTGGAAGAAGGATACCTAGACAGTTCCAATAGTAGTAGGAGCAATGGGTTTTATAAAAAAAGAATTTACAATTGTACTTAGACATGCTACCGACACATGTAATGCCGTATGAATTGCAGAAGGAGTCAATACTGGGCACATTGCTGGTGCTGCAAAGAGCACTTCTGGCTAACATCAAAGATTGAAACAATACTAATTTCCTGAACTTTAATCATAATTTAACTTAAGAGCGGGGTCTATTCCCATAATGGTATTAGAAACTCAAAAGACTTGGAGAAATTAAAGAGAGAGAGAAAAAAAAACTATATTTTCCATGTACCCCTACCACTGAACACAAAGACACCTCATAAGATCATCAGATTATATAAGAATACTAGGCTAACAACCCTAAAAGACCATTTTAAGACTAGCTATGCTTCCAGGACAAGTTTTGGTCCCTTAGGTTTGCATGTGAGGTATATATAACATGGGCAGCATCTACAAGCATTCTTTCTCTATCAGAGGCATATGTGTCAGATTACAGGTAAATTTGTGATTCTCTATCTACTAATCCATGTTGCATTTGAATAAGTGCAGGGAAGCACTCTATTTTACAAATATGGGAAGGCTGTACTAGAGAAGGAGTAGTCTCCAAGACACATACCTGCCCCCCAGCATGTTTTACATATGTAGCAGGCAAGGTTAACATCCCTGATTTAGGGGTTTCTGATGACATTTGTTTTGTACATGTGCAATAGGAGCATTAAGTCACCTGACAGCAGCCTGTTGGAGACTAAGGAAAAGGATGAGGGTTTATCGCAGTCCACATAGCACTTGTTTTTATAACTTGTATTCTTTTTGTGAGGAACCTCTGTGGACACTCAGGTTTATGCATATGCCTGTTCAGGTGCATATTGAAGGGAACATTGTACTGAATGATTATTCTCATGATGGCCAAGTACAATGGGACAATGACATGCACCTAGATGTTATACCCTTGCATATAAGTTGCACAACATGGAAAGATTTCCTTATTACAGTAGAAGCATGATTGTCAAAGGTCAAGTCAGTAATTCCATGCATTCCTAAATCCTTGATCCCTGGTTTTACTCTTAGAGGTACATTTTCAATGTAGTAATTTGCAGGGATGGTCATCTTCCTGAAAGATACTGTTATCCGCTTCTTATCATTGAGGTTCAAATCATAACTGGCACCAGTTATTAGTCTGTGTCTGGCCTTTCTGGAGGATATTTGTGGCACAGAAGACACAAATGAGTATGGTGTTGGGACGAATGGACAGTGACTGCAGTTTAAATATGAGGTGTAGGATTCCTGGGTTACAGAGTGGATCCTATAGTTCACAAAGATGGGGTATGGAACTTTGCTTACTGTGAACTGTACAAGGGGCAGCTCAAGTGTGTCATATTGCTTGATCAACCTTGACGTTTAATTGTTCTTGATGTAAACCAAGACACCTCCACCATTTGTCCCTTTCTGCACAATAGCCAGTCTAAATATGTGGATGACATTATAGTCCTGCACTGCCAGTGTGTCTCCACAGGTTTAAACCATGGCTTAGTAATCCAAAGACATCTACATTCTTCAGAGGTAGGAGAACATGCAGAGAACAGAGGGGTTTTTTTTGTTGTTTAGAATCCTGGCATTGAGGCATATCACTTTTAGATTATCCTGGGTTGACTTAGCTATGTCAGAGAGTTTATTAAGTTGGCAAGACCTAAAAAAGGCACTATTAGGGTAGACAATGTTTTAGCCAATATTTGAATGCATAGAGGGAACAGATGTAGACCATTCCTGGCAAACCAGTGAAGTGTGTCCAACATATCTTCCCAGGCTGGTAAATATTGTACCTCCTTTGAATGATACTAAGAATTAAACAAATTATTAAAAGTCAGTTATCTTCTGTTAATATTGTAGCATCATCCTTGCAGAAGGAAGAATGCTGCTCAGTACTAGGCTCATACCCGCCTGGGACACTTAGTCTGAGAGCTCCTTCTGGCCCCTTATAGGTAACTGACCATAGCCCTCTCCTTGCTCAACTTGGTGAGTGAGAGATCGGTATGTCTCACAATAGCGTATCCTATGGACAAAATATGGGATTGTGTGGTTGTGTGCCTTATCAGTTTAAACACTGAGACACTGTGAGATGTGGGTAAATATGTCATGGTGGGTGTTGCTGTAGTAGTGTGTTTTAGAGGACACATGCTGAGAACACTTGTAACTTCTACATGTAGGAGGCCCTCGTGGTTTAGGTAGCATACTTTTAAGAGCATCAGCAAACCAAGATCAGGCCAAGCAGCCCACAACAAGTTTATGTGTTTGTCTTCTGTGTCAGTTATTGTGTGCTGTGTGTTATATGTTTATGACAGCCTGTTTAGGAGAGGAATTAGTTTCATGTGAGAGTTGTGCCTCCAGAGACAGTGTATAATTACATCTCTCACTTACTGTATCACATAGTTTAAGAATTCAGTGGCTGAGATAGCGTCTACATCATCTTAGGATGCCCAATTCTATCAAGCTATCTACAGAGAAAATCCAGATCCATGATTTCAGTTATTTATAATGGAGACTTCAATGAGAGTGGTGCAAGGGGATATTAAAGTAAGGCAGTGGCAGTGATAAAAGAAACCTGTCGGTTCTATACTACTTTTGCATGTAACCACTACAAGGAAGAACTAATGATGTATATAACTGATTTGCTTGCATGCTAGTTGAGTTAGACATACAATCTTCTTCTAATCTTGTAGGACAGTGCTCCTCTTCATGCAAATAGAGGTGCTCACTGAGCAGCTACATGCTCATGAACTCTCAGGGGTTGGTTTATACACAATTAGAGACACTGAGTACCTGATTCTATACCGGACATTGCTAACTGCTGCGACAACATTTTTATACTGTCAGAGAAAAACAGGAATCAAGCAAAGCAGCTCACTGAGCAATCACCACAAGCACACTTTAAGGTTTCCTAGTGTAAATCTGCAGAGAAGAAGACCAGACTACTCTCTACTCCAACCAGAGAGCAGACATAAGTTTTTTAACGTTAAATCACTGAAATGAAGCCCAAAGAGCAGTAAATAACCAAGTTAAAACATAGCTTTGTGACCAGATTTTACTAAAATATATAGTATTTACATTTATTTCACACAGATGATTAACTTAAGCCAAATCCAAAGCAAGCAAAGAATTAGCACAGCAAAGAATAAACAGATTAAACTGAGGCCAGACAGCATTCAAGACTGCTCAGCTTAGAATAAAAAAATGTCCAAGCTGTTTGGAAAACTGCTTAGTGTGTGCCAACCAATCCACTTCAAGAAGCAACATAAAATACCACCCAAACCAAGATCAGACCTATTAGCCCACAACAAGAAATTAGGAAAAGGGGGGGGGGTCCCCTTCCCAATGAAGGGAACCACCTAAATATTACCCCCTAGTTCCTTGCCTGTTCCTCCTTTACTTTCTGGCCATACAGGTATGCAGCCTACTAGAACCCTAAATATACACTAACCCTTGTGAGCTGCTACTAGGTATTCTAACAATAGGGACAAATGCACATTATATAAATCCAAACATATCTCCTTCCTTTTTAAAAACATTGGATCACTATCTTCAAAATCTCGATCTAGATCACAAAACTCCAATGATAATGCTGCTCTAGGCATCTTATGGTTTAAAAGCTCTGACCTGCATATGACTCTTGCCCCCTTCTAATCTGCTCCTGCCCAGTTCTTCCAACCCTGTTTATGACACCTACCCTAATTAAAATTATTACCAAAGCAATCTCCTAAAATCCTACTCCATAGTGCATAACTAGCCATAAACATCAAACTACCTCATACCTACACCAGGAAATATTAAAGCAATCCTTTTCTGCTCCCACACAAGCTCATTTTCCTGAACCAGCAGCTCATATTTTCCAGCCACTTGGATGCTGATAAAGGTGCCACGAATAAGGTCCAACATCCATGTCAAATAGACCTGTGCCCTCTCTGCTAGCCTCTAAATGCTCACTGTAATAACTCCCATCTTCTTCCTTTTAATCCCTAACCCAGACATGGCATTTCCCCTTCCCTTCCTATGCTACCATCCCCTCTTCCTCATCAAGCCTACCTGTATACTTTAACTTATACATATTCCAGGCAGGTATAAATTGGAAAATATGTATGCCTGGCAAAGTCTATTTGTTACCACTCACAAAGGTTCTAGAAAAATGCATACATAAACAGGTTTTTAAGTATTTAATGGAGACCAATATGTTATCTCCAGCAAAACTCAACACAATCTTTGATGAAGCCATAGTACTGAATCTTCACTATTAGTACTTATTAGTACATCTATTCACAATTCACCAGATTCTTACTAAATAACAGCTTGTCATCTCCTTATTCTTAGAGGTGTCAAAAGATTTTAAAATGGGCTATCACAAATTCCTGCTGAACTATCTACAAAATTTAAAGACCATGCGATAAAAAGTACACTAGCAGCCAAATCCAAACAATTCAACATGCAAATGAGATTATACTCTCTCTGACTTACCTACAGATAACGTAAGACTGTGCTAGGCTCAATATTAGGCTCCCTGTTAGGTAATATAGTCATCAATGACTTGCATCGAGACAAAGCTATGCTGATGACTCCACATTAATATGTGCAGAACCATACTGCTGTCAGCTTCAGTCTATATAACTCAGCAGTCTTTTACATCTAGCAAGCAGTAAACTAAACCAATGATATTCCATCCATATTCTAAACAATGCTATCAACAAAATGTATCTATTATATCAGCCAAAAAAACTGAAATACAACCAATATCTTAAACAAAGCTTTTTACAGTTACAACAGGCCATAACCTAAAATATGATTACCGTATCCAAAATGCCATCACAAAAAAACAAATGCAAACAGAGCATAACCATTCCTAGCCCCTCAAGCATGAGCAACTACAGCTCATATCTTTCCAATTCCAAGGCACCCTTATGCCTCCTCATTCCTAAATAGCCTGCTAGTCAACCACCTAGCCAAACTGCAGCAGTGCTATAATAAAACTGCTACATTTGGCTGTTCGCCTTCACAATAGCACCCACTACTGCTCAGCATTACAGAAAATTAAATGATGCGAACTTCCCAACAGTTTCTTATACCAGTACTTGTTATCTGCACACAAAATCATTCACTTTCCAAAAAATAATCTATTGATTTCTAATTTACTACAGTAGTATAAACCTAACTGACAACTAATCTCCACCAATCAAAACCTTGTTTGCACAGGAAAATCTAAAAGCTATTATGGAGGTACAATAACTGAGTTAAATACATAGTCTAAAGTTGTGCGTGCTACAATAAACAACACAGCATGTACTAAAACTGTTGAAGTGTAGAAAATAAATGTGCAATCAATGTCTAGGAGAACTGAATGTGATCTAAATGGAACTGCAGTAAGGGAACATTCAGAACCAAGTATGAGAAGCACAGATAAAATATATTAGCACTAATAAAAAAAACATATGTGGGGTATTAATACTCCATTTACACAGTTTAATTGGAGTTATTCTGGCATGCAAGTCTTCTCTGGTACTGTGGATTATGTACCATACCCCCTTCCGCATCAAGCCTACCTGTTGCTATTGCTTCTGATTAGAATATAAAACAGTAATAGGAAGAGTTTTTCTTTCATTTACAAATTTATAGGAGGATATGGAAGAAGACGAAAACAAGAATCTCTTGGGGGAGGTTGATATAGCAGACCTATACATCATAACAAAAAGGTGAGGAGCAGTTAAGGATGCCTGTAACAAAGAAAATGGACAGACTGATGTACAGTATTGAGGTGCCTAACCTTAGGACAGGGGATGAGACCATGTTTGAAGAAACACTAGAAACACCGAGTCAGAATTCAGATGCTTACTGGTACTTGTAAGGGTAAAGAAAATCAGGGTCTGTTTAAAAGCAGATACCTTCACAACAAAGACAGGGAGGGAGACAGTCTAATGCATTATTAGAGAAACCCGCTCTCAGTTTCAGTGCGGTAAACAGAACAAGAAAACAATTTGACTATTAATTTATTCATTTTAGTTCAAAACAGGGAAAGCATGTGAATTAGCAGCACATATATCTGTTAATAGTGAAGTAGAGGTACATGGAAACCACATGAATTAGTAACAAGTATGCCTGGTAATACTTAAGTAGAGGTATAGGGAAACCACATGAATCAGTAACAGGTATATCTGTTAATAGTTAAGAACAGGTACAGGGAAACCATGTGAATTGGTAGCAGATATACTTGATAATAGTGCAGTAGAGGTACAGTGAAACCATGTGAATCAGTAACAGGTATACCCATTAACAGTGCAGTAGAGGTACAGGAAAACCACATGAATCAGTAATAGGTATACCTGTTAATAGTTAAGTAGAGGGACAGGCAATACATGTGAATCAGTAGCAGATATACAGTGGATATAAAAAGTTTAACTACCCCTGTTAAAATGCCAGGTTTTTGTGATATAAAAAATGAGACCACAATAAATCATTTCAAAACTTTTCCCACCTTTAATGTGACGTATAACCTGTACAATTCAATTGAAAAACAAATCTGTTAGGGGAAAAATATAAAAAAATAAAACACGTGCAATATGCTTGTTGCATAAGTGTGCACACCCAAAAACTAATACTTTGTTGTGTGTACACACCCTTAAGCTATTACTTTGTTAAAGCACCTTTTGATTTAATTACAGCATTCGGTCTTCTTGGGTTGGAGTTTATCAGCATGGCATATCTTGACTTGGCAATATTTGCCCACTCTTCCTTGCAAAATTGCTCCAAATCTGTCAGATTGTGAGGGCATTCCTTGTGCACAGCAATCTTCAAGTCAACCCACAGATTTTCTACTGGATTTAGATCTTTCTTCTGGTGAAGCCATTCTTTTGTTGATTTGGATGTATTCTTGGGGTCATTGTCACGTTGAAAGGTGAAATTCCTCTTCATCTTCATCTTTCTAGCAGACACCTGAAGGTTTTGGGCAAAAAGTGACTGGTATTTGGAACTGTTCATAATTGCTTCCACCTTGACCAAAGCCCCAGTTCCAGTTGAAGAAAAGTAACCCCAAAGCATGATATTGCCACCACCATGCTTCACTGTGGGGATGGTGTTCTTCTGGTGATGCGAAGTATTGTTTTTGCGCCAACCGTACCTTTTTGAATTGTGGCCAAAAAGTTCAACCTTAGTCTCATCAGACCATAACACATTTTCCCACATGCTTTTTGGAGACTTGATGTATTGTTTTTCAAATTTTAGCTGGGACTGGATGTTTTTCTATGTAAGAAAAGGCTTCTGTCTTTCAATCCTACCCCATAGTTCAGACATATGGAGAATACGGGAGATTGTTGTCACATGTAGTACACAACCAGTACTTGCCAGAAATTCCTGCAGCACCTTTGGTGTTGCTGTAGGTCTCTTGGCAGCCTCCATGACCAGTCTTCATCTTGTCATTTCATCAATTTTGGAGGGACGTCCAGTTCTTTGCAATGTCACTGTTGTCTCATATTTTCTCCACTTTTTGATGACTGTCTTCACTGTGTTCCATGGTATATCCAATGCTGTGGACATTTTTTGTACCCTTCTCCTGATTGATACATTTCAACAATGAGATCCCTTTGATGCTTTGTAAGCTCCCTGCGAACCATGGCTTTTGCTGTAGCAGGCAACTCAGCAAATGTCAGGAAAATCCTACTAGGACAGCTAAACTTTGTTTGGGGTTAATCAGAGTCTTTTTAATTGATGGCCGGTGTGTACTCAAAAAGACTGAATGGTGTAATTAAATCAAAAGGTGCTTCAACAAAGTATTAGTTTAAGGGTGTGCACACACAGCAAAGTATTAGTTTAAGGGTGTGCACACTTATGCAACCAGTGTATTGTACATTTTTTATTTTTTATATTTTTCCCCTAACAGATTTGTTTGTTTTTCAATTGAATTGTACAGGTTATAGGTCACATTAAAGGTAGGAAATGTTTTGAAATGATTTATTGTGGTCTCATTTTTTTCTATCACAAAAACCTGGTATTTTAACAGGGGTGTATAAACTGTACCTGCTAGTAATTAACTCATTACATCCAAGTGACATCTCTAGGTGCATCTGCAGTTAATTCTTACTGACACCTCTAGACGTCAAATACTGCTTTTTCATATTTGCATCAATAATTCCAAAACCATGCTTTGTATAAGGTTTTAAAAGATTTCATCTTAAAGTTTGCACAGTGGCAAACTCAACTACATTAATATTTTGACCTCTGTCTAGTGCCGGTAAATAGATATTAACTGTTGTTTTTATTATATTAATTTATATAGATATAATTTTCACTTTTTTCTAAATATTTCCAACAATCAAGTGACACAGACAGAACTTAGCCTCATATGAATGCTCTCACCCAGATGAATAAAATGCTGCTGACAGTGTGTGTGTGTGTAACTTGAGAGGCTGCAAAGATATTGTAAGTTGTTTATAAAACATTACAAACATAATAGTTACTGTGGCTTACAAAATTCAGTTTAAGACTTATTACTAAAGAATACTACCTCTATAAAAAATTGTTTGAACAGCTTGCCATTTATACTTGTTTCATAACCACTATAGTTCCAGAGATATGAACTTCTTCTTCTTCTTCTTTCGGCTTTTCCTGGTAAAGGGGTCACCACAGCGGATCATCTGTCCGCTCATGATTGGCAGTGGAGTTTTACAGTGTCGAGTTGCCAGCCCAACCTTCCACAGAAGGCACATGCACACACTCATGCCTAAGGCCAATTTAGAATGTCCAGTCCACCTACAGCATGTCTTTGGGATGTGGTAGGAAACCGGAGCACTCGGAGGAAACCCATGCGACCACAGGGAGGACATGCAAACTCTGCACAGAAGGCACATGAACATTTATTTGAAATGTGAGAACATAATTTGATTCTGTCAAAAGGCTTAGGCTTCGCCCATTGGAAGTTACATTGCAAACTTCCTGAGCTCCAATGGAGTGAATGAGTTAAGTAGAGGTACAGGGAAACCACGTGAATCAGTGGCAGGTATACCTGTTAATAGTGCAGTAAAGGTACAGGGATACCATGTGAAGCAGTAGCAGGTATACTTGTTAATAATGAAGTAGAGGGTTACTGGTTGGACTTCTTGACCAAAGTAGTTAGCACTTTTAAAGGAACAGGAACCAAACCAGTAGAAAAGGTTAAGCCCAGAAGTAGAAAAAGCGCTATATATACAAGTAAAGGAGTTTTACACCAACATGTTACACATACTCGCACAAAGCAGCCTGTAAAAGCAGAACGTACAGAAGTGAGAGCCTTTGACATTACTTTATTACAGCCTGCTAGGACAGAGCAAAATGCAAGGTTAATGGTAGTGGAAAGGAACTATTGCAGTTCAGCCTGAAAATGTTACAAAGCAGGAAATAAGATTCATAAGATTTACTGGATAGTGTTATAGTGTGCTGTAGAAAAATCATTGCAGACTGAAAGTACTGCAGAGCAGCGAATGGAAGCAACTGACCTAAGTAAAAGGAATCGCTTACTGAGAGAATGCATTTTAAGGGAGTAAATTTAAGATATAAGAAAATGTGCAACCTGGGC
Source organism: Protopterus annectens (assembly GCF_019279795.1). Classification (NCBI taxonomy): domain Eukaryota; kingdom Metazoa; phylum Chordata; order Ceratodontiformes; family Protopteridae; genus Protopterus; species Protopterus annectens. Next base: position 817,342,895 of record NC_056746.1, read on the forward strand.
AAAAGTGTGAATTTTGTAACAAGTTAAAACTAAAAACCTCAGAAGGGAGGAAAATTCTAAGTAACAGGTAAGTGAGGAAGATGAGTTTACCATTAAAATGTTATTCTAGTGTAGCTAAGGTAGTGAGAATAATACCTGACGAGTTCTAAACCCACTTCTGTCAGTACAGTATAGGAAACATGAACAATGGTAGATGAAATGTTCTCTGAGATACCCTGTTTAGATGGATATCAAGGGTGAGATAGAGAAGGTAAGTAGCAGGGTGGTATTCATTCACCCTGGTGTAGAAATAAAGTAACTCAGAGAAAAAAGACAGCAAAGGAGTGGTATTGACTCACCCTGACACAGACTGAGTAACATAAAGGTAACAAGAAAAAAGGAGAAGGTAGTACATACTGGAAACAAAGTAACATTATACAGAGCCTCTGTGCAAATCTTGTTGAGGCAAATCATTAGAGATCTGATCAGCAGGCAGGGAATGGTTTGATGTATTGGGGCATTAAACAAAGGGAACTAGAGAGAGAATGCAGGAACTGTAAGTGAAATTAATTCTATGTATCAAGTTAGTAAAGAGAAGAAACTAGGCGCCAGAGTTTGGTGGTGGTTAGACAGTAAAGAGGATAATGTTTTTATCAGAAGCATTCTCCAGAAATAGAGCAGCAGAAAAGCAAAAGTGTAAGAAATACCCGCACAGGAACCGAAGATGAGCTGATTAGGAATTCTTAAATAAGTATAAGAACAAGACAGAAGTATGCATTGAAACTTGCAACTTGCAAGAAGTGTTAGTACAAAAACAGAGAGGATAAAAACAGAAGGAAGGCACATGAAGGAGGACCTTCAGGATAAAGTGAGGGCAGGCATGGAGATAAGCATAATGCAGAGTTCTGAGGTCATCTGTACTAGTGTAGAGTACAAAATGCAATTGAATTTGGACTCTAAGCTACCATAATCTGTGCAAAAAGAAAAAAGGTAAAACTAATGTATTTTTTTTCTGCAATACTGTATGTAGTGAAAAAGCAACCCAAGGAAGGAAAAGGGAAGGAAAACATGGTAGCCACTCACAAAGTGAGATATGGAAAGAACTACTTCAAAATAAGTTACAGAAAAAGCAATCTTGAGTTACTGGACTTTATGGTAAGCCATATAACCTTTAAAAGTTTGGGAGACAGAATGTAGACAAGATGGGGGACCATCCAGTCCCAAACAATTCCCACAGGGGAAGAAATCAGGGCAAAAACAGACATAGATAATGTAAAATCAAATGATTATTTCAGGTTCTCATAGTATTTTATATTTATGTTCAGGATATAACATTTTTAATTACAGTGACACTCCCCCGGATTCATGAAGCTCGGCGCAAGGCTGGCGTAAGGCTTGCGCCGGCCGTGCAGTGTAGATGTGGAGTAGTCGCACCATATGCATATTAATGAAGGCGCGCAGCCACCACAGCCACGTGCATAGGAAACATGCGCGAGTGCAAGGGGCGTATCGAAGTTGCGCAGGGAGGCATGTCAATGTCGGCTTTTGAGGAGCAGCCTAAACTGCTGAATATTATATTCCGCCAGCAATAGTAATTGTACCTATCAGTGTCCATGGAGACTGAAACGTATGCAAAGCAGAGTCCCTGCGAACAGAAAATGAAGACTCAAACACAAATGCACGGTAGGGAATAACGGGTCCCTACCCATGACAGGAAAACCGTGTGCCTGTAGTCCAACATAGTGTTGATAGCTATACCATGTGGAAGTGAAATGTATCAGATGTTAGCGCGCTGCCAGTAGGTACATCCAGTCCAACGGAGAGGGTCACCAGCTGACCCATAATTTGAGGGAGGGAACATAGCTGTGCAGATGTGTCCATTACAAAATACACGCGGAGAAATGTAGATATAGGTAGTGACCGTATGCCTGAATCATATCCCACAAGCCATGTAATAGTCACATACAAAAGGTATGTCCGTATTTCACATACCAAATGTGATAGGAAATAGCATACGCATGTAAACGAAACAGAAGGAGCATATAAATGAGCCATAACAACACGGACACATGTACGCTGAAAGGAACAGTATGATCCGTACCATCGACCAAGATTACCACCTGTCCCACTTTGCAAGTGACAGTCCCCCTGTGGGCAGATGTGTCCTGACACAAACATGTAAAACTAGCAAATGTCCAGAGAATATAGGACATAATTCCTCCGTAGACGTTATGTAATAGTTGCATTAAACATATTTCACTGGATGTATAATACATAAATGTCATAACAAACAGAATAAGATACCAAAATGCTACAAGAATAAGCTTAGATATAGGCAAGAATTGTAAGTTCTATCCGCCGAACTGACCGTGGGTATGTATCGGCCTGTCATATATGCTGTGTTCACCGCAACTGTCACAGTAGGGTTGCCACCCTTACAAATGGCCAAAGTGGGACATGTTTGGTACAGACATCAGACTGTACAGGCTGACACATACCCACGGTCAGTATAAAGGACAGAACATAACTGTTTTGCCTACAGAAAAGTGTATTCCTGTAGCATTTTAGTTGCTTATTCTGTTTCTCATAACAGTCAGGTATTTTAGATACAGAAATAACTGTTTAATGCAACTATCACATAAAATATAAGAAATGTTTGTACTAAAATCTCAGGACATTTGCCATGTTGACAATTACATGTCAGGACACAACTGCCCAAAGAGAGACTGTCCCTCGCAAAGTGGGACAGGTGGTAACCCTATGTCACACTGTGGCCAATTGAAAAGGTGAAAACACAACCGTTGATTGTGGGGAGGCAATGTCTACAACAGTCGGACATGTGTAAGGAATAGCTTGGACATAGGAAAAGGTGCCATCCTACCAATGAGTAGAACAGGCTGGAAAAATCCGGAAGGCAGCTGTATAATCCGAATGTGTATGTGACACAGTCGAACGGGTGGTACCCGGATACACCAACCAAGTAATGAAAGTGAAGTAAGGGCATGTACCTATGTGCGTGAGGTATAGCATGTGGAAAGCAAACATGGCAGGGTAGTCCACACAACCATAAAGGTACCCGACACATGTAGGGTAGTCAATGTGTAACTCTGGCCATGTCATGGGCCAACAACCAAAGTAGTGCTCTATGGGGTGTGAGTAATTCGCGTGTGAGGGGTGTGTGTTTAATGGTAAATTCCTCAAAGGTGATACTTGTGTCATATGCATAAAAGGTGAACCGGAGGTGTATGAGGGGGCAGCGGGTGAAGTGGAAAGAAACACAACCTCATGTAGAAACAGCTGCAAGACAAGCAGACAGGCCATAGTGTAGAACACAATCCCACAAACATATGAATATGGAAATATGCGAGACAAATGTATAGATACGGCACCATCACATTCCCACAGATGGGTCCTGATGGAACTAGCCATAAAAAATGCAACACACCTGGATGCATAATAGCCTACCCAGCATACCCTCCACAACACACAACCTGACACCATACCAGAACATTCACCAAATCCAGCCGTACTTGGTCCACTGGTTTGTTGCAGAAACAGCTACACACAGTGACCCCTACGCATATGTAGTAGGTATTGTCACCCTAGGCAGTGTTAGGATCGCAAACCATGTATCCCCTGCAGGTAAAACCCCTGCACATTTTCGTGAAGCCACAAAAATCTTCGTTATCTAACTTGTTTTCGTCTTGACCAATTTTTGGGATATCCCTCATGGGATGACCAACTTGTGTAAATAGTAGAATGGGTATGATGACATGATGTCCAATCCAGTAGATATCTGGACACAAGTCAGAAGTCAAGTCAGAACGTGCAGTGGAGGTCCATGACACTGTCCAGCCCTAAGTGGGCATGCATAACCTACCACCCAGGATAAAATACCTTCCTGTGATGCACGTGTCCAGACATGAATAGGAGGGAGAATATAATGCACACATTTGCAAAGTGGAAAACGGCATGAGGGCGAGGAAGACACTACGTAAACAGGTCAACCCTGATCAAGTGTGAGGGACACTGACTGTGTGCAGTCGTGAATGACCATACCTGTCAACCTGTGTGAGCAAGATATCTGGACAGAGCCGTGAATATAAGTGAGACAAAGGTCCAAACTCAGGGACAATCTGTAAACATATCTCTTAGAAACATAGAATCTGATAGAATAACAGTTTGCACATTGGCATTAATCTCTGGAGTATGAAGTCTGAAACCCAACTGTCTGTCAGCACGTTCTGACTGCAGTCTTTAATGCTGAGCTACTGCTGTGCCAGAACACAACAGCGTATTACAGAGGTCTGTGCCATACCACTCAACTGTCCGGATATTCGCAGAATAACTAGGGTCACCACCTGTCCCACTTTGCGAGTAACAATCCCTCTGTAGGCAGTTGTGTCCTGTGAAAAAAATCAAGACATAGCAAATGTCCTGAGAGTTTATTTCCTAATTTACTTTAATAGTACTTTTATGTGAAGTAACATAAGCAATTCAAATGTTACTAGAATAAGCTATTATATGTACAAAAAAGGTTAAAGTTCAGTACTATGCACGGCTGTAGGTATGTTTTGTCCTGGAAAATCTGACATCTCTACAGAACATGTCCCACTTTGGGCAGTTGAAAAGGTGGCAACCCTAAGAATGACCACAGGTTCGCACCATAGTATTGGTGTGTGCCTCCGACAATCTGCACCAGTGTGGTAAATAGCTGAGGATTGACATCACTAAATAATGAGAAATATCCTGAGTATAAGACTCCACAACCTGCAGAAAAGTCATGCTAATGCAAAACCTAGCATTCTATCAATGTTGTAAGCTTGTAAGAGCAATTGTTAAAATGTGTCCCTAATTGTCCCCCCATCGTGTAGGTTTTGCGCAGGTTCGGTGCTCTAAAAGATTGAGAGGTATGGTCCGTACATATTTACAGGAACAGCCCTTCACACTTGTGTAATGTACAACCGCATACCTGTAGTCACTTCATGTCCAAAAATAATAATCCCTGTATGACTGTATACAGGTAATAGTCAAATGTGAATGGGAACACCCCTCACCGTGGAGTATGGACTGTAACAACCCCACTCATAATATGTAATGCCAACAGAATAAGCTACTGACAGGTGCCCAAACACCTGTGTCTATAAACACAGGTAAAACTTCAAAATAGGGAGATAATCCCTGTCCATATGCTTCATCTGACATTTGACCTCAGCCAGGGAAGTTCCGTTCACCAGGTGGACAAGCCCAAACCCAGATCACTACATGAACACCCTGACAATCAAAGACCTGTATGTGGCTGGACTATATGCCTTGGTGTTCTGCATACCCTCGGAGTGATTAACAATGCAGCCAGAGTCCACAGCGGTAGGCAATAGGGAATGTGTAATATGTAGTGCCGTCTTTTTCCCAGCATGAGAATGGATGCCTGTGTCATAGGTGAAGCAGTGAGGCATATGTTGATGTAGCTAAGTACTATGGGTATGCATATCAATGAGAGAGAACACCAATAGAATAGTGGTTCTGGTATCCGGCCAACATGAATGCAGTCCCGGTTGACCTTCGACCACTGCACATATAACTTGAAAGTGTAATTAAAGCGTTCGTGCAGTACACACATTTAAATATGTAAAGGTGAACGTGTGTTTTGCAGTAGTCCGTAAACTGGAATACAGATATGTAACTGTTACGGTCAGAATTATGAAAGTTCATGGAAGCACAATTATCTATGAAACATATGTAACCCCAATAAGGATATGCAAGTGCGCCTGCGCATGTGTAATCCACTCACAGAATAGAAAATGAATGGTGTTTTCCCCACGTTCTATGTACATGGCTCATACCTGTTAAACCCGTAAAGTACAAAACCGGACAAAGCCATGACAACAACTGGTACAAATAGGGACAATCCCCAGATATTGCCCTAACAAACATAGAAAGTGGATAGAATAACAGGTGTGTCACTAGCATGGATTCTCTGAAGGGTATGAAGTCGTAACCTGAAATGTTTGTCATTATTTACCAATGTCAGTCTTTAATGATATGCCACTAACTTGCCAGATAGACACAAGGTTATGAAAAACGGAGCAAAGATAAGAGGCAAACAGCTGTACATGCAGCGGAAATCAGTAAAGTTGAAATGTATGATATGGAGATATATATACACATATATCCACAGACATAATCCAAAGCAAATTATGAGATGAGGAATGTACAGACATATGTATATATGTGTATATATATATATATATATATATATATATATATATATATATATATATATATATATATACACACACGATACATGAATAGATATATACACAACAAACATATGTCCCTGTACATATAACACATGTACATAAATAGGTCACGGTATAGCTAATATGGATAGACAGACAGACATGCATGAAAGGAGAATACACCGATGGTTTCCAAACCATTTCCCGGAAAGTACCAGTGTGACAGGGCCTGCAAGTTCTACACATTAAACATGAATATAGGTGTCCTTTGCAGGACCCCAAAAACTGATCCATACGAAGTGCAAACCGTCATTGATGCAAAAGACGTCACAGCTGCAACTACGATATATCTGTACATGCAACAGTAGCAGGTGCAAGGGTAATAACACATGGGTCGACTGAATGTATGACGTACGAGCTGATATCCGCAGAGTGGGGAGTGCTCGAAAGTGTCCTCACACTTTATTATTGCTCACATTAAACATGTCTAATGGGTACTGTGGAGGTGTGTCAGGTACAGGAATCATGGGTATGCAGAAAATTTGCCAAGGTGCTGGTTGGCACAGATCTATTAGGTACGCCCCATGGGAGTGATCAATATACCTATGTGGGTATAGCACATGCCTATATTCACCAAAAAGGTGCAACCCATCCACTGGATATTGTGTAAATGATTGGGGGAAGATGTAGGGACCTATATCAGTGTCATGTAGGTGATTATCATGGATGGACACGCATACGACCAAGATGGTAACCATACCTGCCAGAATGTTAGAATAAGACAGCTGGACTAAGGCATAGTACATGACAGACAAATAGGGACTATATTAAATATACCTCAGACAAAGTCAGACCGTTGATAGAATAATTGCGTAGTCAGGTATACGAATGTTATGAGAGTTAGTAATCATGAAATAGAAATGTCAGTCATAATTACCTAACCACACAGTCCGTCATGGCTTGCCAGCAATCTATCAGAAAGGCACATTATCATGACAAATGTAACAGAATCATAGGTCAAACCCCAGGGCATATACCCATAATGTGTACAGGTGAGAGGTATGAAGGTAACCCATTCTAATGAAATGTACAGAACTAGTGATACTAGGTGGACAGGTGAGAAGAAAGACGTCAGGACAAATGACAAAACGTAGAAGTCATAAGCATGTTTGTCCACAAATGTGAATTACAACGTATGGCCTGTGAAAGTCAATGTGGAAGGTTAATAGACTCAAACGACATGTGTCCCTCAGGGTGTCATGCAGTGTCACCGATACAGTGTCCAGTCCACCATACTCGTACATGAGCTCTGCCATTGACGGAAAGCGCAAATACCGGCCTACACATAAGGTACATGATGGAATAAGTAGTGTGGATAAGCACCTGTTGGCCTGTGTGAGGAATATAACCCAGTGGGTGGGTGTGTTCTGCAATAGGAATGTAATGGTAACTGGCCTGTGATGGCGCCATGTATTGTGCGTATTGGGGTAACTGTACAAATGTGCAGATGTATGCCTCATATGTGTGGTGTGTTCCTCGCACAATCTGTACCTGTCTGCCAAATACCTGAGAACTGATGTCATTAAATAATGATAAACATATGTGTTTAAGACCCCAAATCCCTCAGAAAGGTCATACTAATGCAAAACCTATAATACTGCCAACTATCTATGTTTGTAAGAGCAATATGTAGAATCTGCCCCTATCTGTCCCCCCATCATGTTAGGCTTTGTACAGATGTTTTGCACTAGGAGGTTGATAGGTATAATCAGAAACAGATACATGTCTGAGGAAACAGCATTATCGACTGCAAGATAACGCAGAAGGTATGAAAAGCGCTGCAGTAGGAAGTTCATCCGTAAGTATGTGCTGACATGTCAAATGACACAGCAGTCTACAGGAAGTACCTATAGGGTGTCACCTTTACCATTGATGACAGTGGGACATACCCACAGCCATGCATACACCACAAATAGACATAGCACACAACAAAGCCTAGGCCATGATACACGATGCCTTTGGTGTTTGTGGATTGAGTGAGAGTACAGCAAGGAAAGATGACTGCCAGGCTATTCAGCAAACACCCGCAGGGGTGTGCAAGACCACCCATAACATGAACATTGCACGGACAATGTTGGGATTTGCAACATACCCCATTTGTATGTGTAAGCTATGCAAATTATGTAATTATAGGGTTGCCACCTTTCCAAATGGTCAAAGTGGGGCATTTGTGCTACAAACATCAGATTTTGCAGGGCAAAACATACCCACGGCCAGTACAAAGGACAGAACTTCAGTTGTTTGCCTGAATAAAAGTTTATTTTTGTAGCATTTTTGTTCCTTATTCTGTTTCGTATAACATTTAGGTGTTTCAGATACAGAATAACTGTTTTATGCAACTATTACATACAATATAGAAAATAATTTTGTCCTAAAATCTCAGGACATTTGCCATTTTCTCACAATATTTTGCAGGACACAAACTGCCCAAAGAGGGACTGTCCCTTGCAAAGTGGGACAGGTGGTAACCCTACATAACTATGCGACACATGAAACAGTAAGCTGTCCATGCAAGAGCAGAGTTATGTGCAGAAATGTACCCGGATGTTATGCGACTAACGTTTTGCACGTTGCTAAATGGAGCAATGACAGCTGCAAATACAGTATGAATACAGTCGAAGAAGCATGCCAATGTCCAAGTCCAAGGCCAGTGGCGGCTTTGTCCACTGGATATCAATGAACCAGTAGTTGTCCTCCCCCGACCCCTGGTGTGGAAGCGTAGCACAGCACCACGAGAACACGCTGTGCTTCAAAACAAGACATATGGATAATATACATACAAAATGTAGGTTTAGTTAGATGCTAGTATGCCATGCAGATGAATGGCAAGCTGGAGACAACATGGCTACTGAGTACTGGTACCTATGTGTGGAAGCACTCTGTCAGAGATGCAACGAAGCATTTGTAGGCAATGTGAGGCAAGTGAGGCTGAGGATAGTGAATCACAACATGTCATGCCATATGGGCCAAGCCTCTACAGTGTAGTGTAGGTTAAGGGGGCTATTAGAGTAGAAGATAGGTGACAACAGGAGTGTGTATGTACAAAACACTGTAACCTCATCAGAGAAGTGTCACATGTGTGCTGTCAATACTCAGTGGAAGAGGCTTGTCATGAGCTATCCCAGGGAACATCAGGAGATTGACGGCGTACGCCATGGATACCACCGATGTGACCTGAAAACCTGCCCATAGTGCGTCTGCACCCATGCGCACCAGTAAGCCCGAGTATGTCATTGTCCATGCTGGTGTGAACGACCTGAGACGTACCTCCCTGGACTACATGAAAAGAGACATAGAGGAGCTCTCTGATTATGTAGCCCAGGCAGGTATGACCCTGACCCTGAGCAGTATCCTTCCTTCACTAAGAATGATGCCACAATATAGAGACAAGATGATCAGCTTTAACAATTGGCTTAATGTCTGGTGTCATTCAAAGGGGATCCAGTGTCTGTCTGCCTGGGATGACATGCTTGACAAGCCACGCTGCTTTGCAAGGGACGGCTTGCACCTGTCACCCCTGGGATTCCAGATATTGGCTAAGGCTCTTGCCACCCCCATAGTGCCTTTTTTAGGCAAAGCTCAAATTCTAAATCTACCACCCTATAAAACAAAAATGGGAAGAAACTGAGGGTAATGCTGCTCAATGCCAGAAGTCTAAATCTCAAAATGCACGCACTTGAGGCCCTTCTCAGTATGGAGAACATCGATGTCTGTGCTGTAACTGAAACCTGGTTCAAGGCTCCTGAGAGCACCCCGGCACTATTAGGTTTTACCTCATATCATGCGTTCTGGCCCCAAAACCCGGACCACACCACAAAAGGAGGGGGTGTATCCATATTCATAAAGGATACCCACACCTCCAGGTTGGTGGCAATGCACTAAGCCGGAAACCATCCAGGTGCAACTAACCATAGGCAAAACTGCTCTACAAATTGTAGCATGCTACAGGCCACCCTCTCAAACTCAGTAACCCCACACAGCCTTCCTGAAGACACTGGAGGGAATAAATGTATCTCCAAACACCATCATATTGGGTGACTTCAACTACCCGAATATAGACTGGGAACATTACTCAAGCCCTAACTTTCTAGCCCAACGGTTCCTGGAGTTCATAAATTCAAATGCCATGGAACAGCTAGTCACTGTTCTCACGAGAGGAGAAAATATACTAGATCTCATTATCACAAACATGGGGACAAAATGCTCCACACCGGAAGTATATCCCTCATTGGTGAGATCTGATCATAAATTAATCTCACTGGAAATCCACATCCCACCCCCACCCCAAACAAAAAGACCACAGTGAAGAACTTCTCTAAAGCAAACTTCACACTACTCAAGACTGGTGTGGTATCCTTCAAGGCCCCTGAGCCAGTGGAAACCACAACCCAAGCTGGAAGCCCTTACAAATGCCTTCTATGAACACCTCCAGGACTGCATGGATCAGGCAATCCCAAATAAAACCAAGACTCTTTCCACAAAGGGCAAACATCCAGTCTGGTGGACCCCAGCCATTAACAAACTTTACAATAAGAGGAGAAAGCTATTACATGATAGAACAAAATCCATAAAAGGGAAGTCACCCCTGATCATTATTAGTAAAAAAATACGAGCATTCATAAAATCAACTAAGGCCAATTTTGAGAGAAAAATTGCCATGGATTCAAAGGACAATCATAAGGCCTTTTTCAGCTATGTTAGGAACCTGGGTGGAAACTCCCAGATATGCTCAGAATTAGTCCAAAATGATACAAAAATCACTGACCCCACAGACATTGCCAACATACTGGCAAACAGGTTCAGTGCAAACTTCACCCCCCTCCCCCTTAACGGAGAGATAACTATCCCAGCAAGTGTAGCCTCCCAGACATCTCAAATGCGCAGGTGAAAGCTGCTCTCTCTAAAGCTAAAAACACAGCATCAATGGGACCGGATGGTGTCCCCGGCTGTGTGCTACACGAGCTAAATGAGGAATTAAACCCGCACATAAGGCAGCTGTTTAATCTCAGCCTTACCACAGGATACGTGCCCAAGGAGTGGCGTAAGGCAACTGTGGTCCCACTCCACAAAGGCGGTGCCTCTACGGACCCTGGTAATTACCGACCCATAAGCTTAACAAGTCTAGTCTGCAAAGCTATGGAGAGGATCATAATGGAGCTCATAAACAAAAATATAGGGGACTTGCAGACATTGGACCCGACCCAGTTTGGCCTCGTCAAGGGCAGATCATGCCTTTTGAACTTGGTCGACTTCTTCGAAACAGTCACCAAGGCCATTGATGAGGGAAAGGCAGTCCATACAGCCTACCTTGACCTTGCAAAGGCTTTTGACACAATACCCCACTCAGGTATTGTAGAAAAACTTACCAGCTTAAATGTAAACCCATATGTCACAAGATGGGTTGCAAACTGGCTTAAGGACAGAACCCACAGGGTTAGAGTTGCTAGCGCTATGTCAGACTCCAAGCCGGTCACAAGTGGTGTCCCACAGGGCTCAGTCCTTGGCCCTCTATTGTTCGGCATCTACTTCTCAGAAGTACAGGCCAACATGGGAGGACTTTGGCTGACAAAGTTTGCAGACGACTGCAAACTGGGCGCCATAGTTGAAAGTGCATCGGACACGGATATCCTTCAGAAGGGACTCACGGAAACAGATAGCTGGTGCCAGAGCCATGGCCTGAAGTTAAACGCCAAAAAATGTATAGTCATACCCTTCGGGGAAAACAAGGTAACCCCAAGCTACCATATAGGTGGCAATCCACTAAGCACAGAAGAGGTTATCAGGGACCTGGGGACCCAGGTTGACAGTGGCCTTTCTTTTGACACTCACATTGCTAAAGTGGTTAGAAAGACCTTCTACATTGCCCACCTGATCATGAAGGATTCACATCCAGATCTAGTGAGGTCATTGTTCCCTGTACTCTTCACTTATCAGACCAATGATCGAGTACAATGCCCCATTCGGGATGTATCTCATCCGACATCTGCAGCAATTGGAGAGACCCCAAAAGTTCCTCACCAAAAGGATAAAGGGACTCCAAAATCTGCCATATGCTGCCAGATTGAAGAAACTCCAGCTCTATTCAGTCGCATACCATCTGCTCAGAGGTGACATGTGCCTGACATACAAGGCCATGTCCAACCCGGAATTAATGGACATGCTCCACCTCAAAAATCCAAATCCACCAAAACCACTAGAGCAAGCGACTTAAACCTTAGCACGGATATAAATAGGACGTGCTGGAGGGATAGATTTATCATTCAGAGACTCCCTATGCTGTGGAATAAAATCCCGGTCCATGTGAGGCAGAGCACCTCGCTGGCTCTGTTAAAGAGAAATCTTGACCTGTGGATGGGAGATCGTAGGTTTACCCCGGGAATCATCTCTGTGTCACTGCTGGACAGAGGCACAACAAACTAATGGGTACAATATTTTTTCATATAAGGGGTGGCGTAAGCCACAGAACTTTGGGCTAGGCTTATAAATGCCTTAGGGCAGATAGCCTAGTATAAACCTATGAACCTATGAACTTATGTGTGCGCACGTGTTAGCCCGTGTGCACGTGTGGAAGAATGAGTAAGCTAGTGTACGAATGGTGAAGCCCGTGTAATGTCGTGTATGCATTTGTAAGCAAGTATACATGTGTACTACACACATCACACACGTACTGCACACACAGACACACATGCTGCCAATACTACACACATCAGTGAAATGGCACATGGATGGAGACTACATCATCAGAGGTAACAGTGCTGTAAACTATGCTACAGTGATGGTCATAGCTGCAATGCATCATGCCTGCTGAAGTACACCTGGAAGTAACACACTGTGTGTTAACAGCATGCTAACATCAATGCAGTGGAATAAAGCCACTGTGTGCAGCAGCACCAGGTTAGTCAGATCCTGCATCAATGTTACACATCACAGGTGGTGGCACAGGTGACATCATATGCAGAGGGTGTGGTGTTAACATGTCCAGAGCTGTCATAGAGCCATCCAATGTACACGTAGGTGTGTGTGTGTGTGTGAGGGACAATGGTTATTGCATGGCCCAGTGGTGGTGCAATGGGTGTGTGTATGTGATAGCCGTAGCTGTTTGTGGTAAGTGTGTGTGTCTGCATATACACAGGTACTGTATGTGTCAGCCATATACAGGAGGTTGTGGGACAGTCACAGACCGTACCTGCCAGGCTGTAGAGATCCCCATTACTGGCTACAGACACCCCTCCATGCATCCAACACAACCCAGTCCTGCACCTGTCAATGTCTACACATACAGTCCTGGGATCTGTACCACAACCTGTGGATAAACGTGTGTCTGTAATGTTAACCTGGGGTACATAGACTTGACAGTTACTACAGATGGATATGAGCCATACTCACACTCCAATGTAATAACCACCGCTGACTGTTTCCGAGATCTGCATATGACCACTCAAAGGTGCTGCACTAACATTGTTTCCAATGCCCGTGTAATACCCAGCAACACAATAACCGGTCACTACACATGTATAACCCACGATCACTACAGCACACAGTATGTGCACTATCACAGAGCCACAGTAGATGTACATACATCCAAGGTGCTCACGTACAGACAATGCAGCACAGTCAAGAGTGATAATCCCAACATACATATCTATATACAATATATATATATATATATATATATATATATATATATATATCTATATATATATATATATATATATATATATATATATATATATATATACATATATATATATATATATATATATATATATATATATATATATATATATATATATATATATATATATATATATGTAGATAGATACATACACACACACACACACACACACACACACACACACACACACACACACGTGGCAGGGTTGGGAGAAGAACATAAACGTAAGCACTGTACCACACGACAGCATTACGCAGTTACAAAACGTGCTACCGTGATCAGTGAATCACATGATTCACACAGGCACACATCTAGCCTGCAGACAGCAGCATCAAAGGCAAAGACGCTGCACGGATGTTATGGAGAGTGAATACTGTCAAAGCAATGTACTGTTGTCATGCAGCTGGAAACACACACACACACACACACACACTTGGCAGGGCTGGGAGTCGAACATACACCTAACTACCCTAACACACTACAGCATGACGCATTTACAGAACGCGCTACCGACATTACTAAGCACAGCAGTCCCAGAGGCAGACATCTAGGTGCGTGTCATCATCCACAAAGGCAAAGACGTCGGTAGCAAACTGCTGTGGTGTGCGGCATCTAAAAGCAAGACTGAGTCCCCAGGCAGACAGGAGCATGCGTGCAAACACACACACACACACACTTGGCAGGGCTGGGAGTTGAACATACACCTAACTACCCTAACACACTACAACATGACACATTTACAGAATGCGCTACTGACATTGCTAAGCACAGCAGTCCCAGAGGCAGACATCTAGGTGCATGTCATCATCTGCAAAGGCAAAGATGTCAGTAGCAAACTGCTGTGGTGTGCGGCATCTAAAAGCAACACTGAATCCCCAGGTGGATGGGAGCATGCGCGCAAACACACACACACACACACACACACACACACACACACACACACACACACACACACACTTGGCAGGGCTGGGAGTCTAACATACACCTAACTACCCTAACACATTACAGCATGACACATTTACAGAATGCACTACCGAGATTACTGAACACAGCACTCCCAGAGGCATACTTCTAGGTGGGTGACATCATCTGCAAAGGCAAGGACGCCGATAGGGAATGTATAGAGAGTGAGCAGTCTGAAAGCATATTACTGTCCCAAGGTAGATGTAGACAAACACACGGCAGTGGTGTGATCGGGACAACCAAATATCTATGGAGCACTACAACAACACTACATAGATATGGGACATGCCACAGACAGTACACCCTTCAAGACAGCAACCAGTGTGTTCAATGTAGGCATCCATCGTGACATTGAAAATGGACACCTGTTGCCTGGATGACCACCATTGCTATACAGGATGTCAATGGCCATGCCCACACGCTTAGTATCACATGTCTGTTTGGAATGTACTGTGTGTCCATCTACACAATGGTGTACTGGGCATGCCCACACACTTAGCAGTTGCAAATGGGCCGTCTTGCATGCACATGGATTCTAAACACGGAAGGGCGCAGTTTGGAATGTACTGTGTGTCCATCTACACAACGGCATACTGGGCATGCTCACACACTTAGCAGTTGCAAAGGGCCGTCTTGCATGCATGCACACGGATTCTAAACATGGAAGGGCGCAGTTTGGAATGTACTGTGTGTCCATCTACACAACGGTGTACTGGGCATGCTCACACACTTAGCAGTTGCAAAGGGCTGTCTTGCATGCATGCACATGGATTCTAAACACAGAAGGGCACAGTTTGGAATGTACTGTGTGTCCATCTACACAACGGCATACTTGGCATGCTCACACACTTAGCAGTTGCAAAGGGCCATCTTGCATGCATGCACATGGATTCTAAACACAGAAGGGTGCAGTTTGGAATGTACTGTGTGTCCATCTACACAACGGCATATTGGGCATGCTCACACACTTAGCAGTTGCGAAGGGCCGTCTTGCATGCACATGGATTCTAAACATGGAAGGGCACAGTATGGTATTACTGTCCCCACGTACATGAAGGCCACTCACATGTATTGACCAGTACACACTCAGGAGCTATCACAGATGTCTCAGGTGCATATCACAGAGGTACACACCACAATCTACAATGTAGCCCTCCAACATCACCATGTCATTGGACCAGCAATACACAGCCATACATTAACACAACACTGTGTGACTCATGACCAGTGGACTGTACATAGGTCTACAGCAACTGTGCAGACTACACATGTACCAACAGGGTTCCATCATGTGTTATGCATTGCAATGATACCACTGTACATAACCACCAAATAATCAAACTGTTGCACCACGACCAGAGATATACAAACACAGAACCAGATAAAATCTTATGGGTCTGTGCAACAGTTTGATTTTTTTGGTGCGTGGTGCAACAGTTTGATTTTTTGGTGCTTGGATTTTATTTTCTGCTGCCTTAGTAGTGAGGAATTCATTCATTTATTGATTCATTCATTTACTGTACATAACCATATCGGCTCTACACATACCAGGGGCCCTGGCTCTTACACAGCTGTGACAGATAACTGTCGCTATACACCAACGAACACACATGTTTGGCTATGTCATACATGTAATTGCAGTGGATATGTGCATGGACCACACACGCAACACATATGTACATAGCATAGCTTTTGCTGTCCCCCATGCAGACAAGTGGCTACAGCAATCATACGCACGCAAATGGAAGGTGGGTCCATGGCAGTTGAATGCTAACAGTACATGAGGCAGCAATGTTGACTGTTGACCGAGGGCACATTCCATCTGTACTAGTTACCCATGACAACCATCATATCATACAACAGTCCATGTGTTATGTATGTCAACATGCATGTCCACCAATTGCAATGCATACAAACATGGCTACATGACAGGCATGTAGGACCAACACACATGTACAATCTGTAATGTGCATGCAGCTAAAATGCATGTGCAGCAGCTGATTTAAATAACTCATCTGTGCCTAACTACAACATGCAGTTGCAATGCAGCCCCATCATTGACACCTGTATACGGTGACACACTGACAGTATGGTAGGATGTACAGCAGGTATGGACGGATGTGTGTACATAAAGTGGTGATCCACCTGTGTAAATGGATGTTTGCCAGGGATGGCTCACAGGTGTGTCACACGCCATCCTACCATTACATGTGCAAAGAGTACGCTATGTTACCGTTACTTGACGGTGGAGACATAAAACCTACACAGCAGTCAGGTGTTACCGACAGTACATCACTTGACACCTGTAACACTTACATCCTCCCATGTGCATATAGCAGCACAATTGCCGAAGGTAGCGTTGGTGCACATAATGCGGCCAATACTGCTGCATGTCTGTCAGACATATCATCATATAGCAGGTGTATCATTCACAGTACTGCCATGTGTGTTTGCTTGTGTGATCATATATGCCACATATGGCGGGGAATACATCCCAATTGTTACACACCCCTGTACACTGTTGTAGAGATCTGTACATACTGCAGTGTGGAAAGCATGACGTAGGCAGGTGTGGTGTGTGTATCACACACATCAACTATCCATATGTGTATGACATTTGTGGTCTCCACAGTGTGTGTGTGTATGTAGGTGTGTATGGCTGTCTGGTGCATGGAGTGAGGGTGTATGCTACCATACAGAACACACAGGATCCCTAAGCCCTCATGGTGATGCAGTCCACTACCCTGTTGATGCCATCGGTCTCAGCCACACTGGCTACCTGTACATGTTCTTTCTCTGTGTCGCGTCGTGTGGGTTCACAGTACTGTGACGGTGATGACCACATAGACAAGGGTCCTCACCTCAACACTATGGGGTGTGCATTATAGTGTTGTTGACCCCGTGAGTGTGAGCATGTTCCTGTAATGTGACAGGGTATTACTGCTACACAGTGAGGCCTCATGCTATCAAGTGGCCTCTAACATTATCATTGGCCAGACCGTTGTGTACAACCCCTGCACCATGTCAACATACCTGTGATGTGACCTGGTATGGATGTCACGTCTCTAGCCACTGTAGCCTATTAAACTGCCCACATGCTTCTGGATCAGTATATGTGTGGACATCTGTGTTATGTTAGACTTTCCAACAGTCAGGCTGAGGCTACGTATAGCATGATGATATTGCCATATGTGCCTGTGAGTACTCCACAGTTTAACATGGGAGACTGCAAACAGTGCTACCTGTAGGCACATGCAAGTAGACCATAAGGAGGGAACCAGGGCATCATTACCAACATGCTGTTACTGTTGTTGCCGAGACACATACTGTGAACATATAACAATGCATGCTAAACCTGTACTACATGGTATGTCTGGTGCATGTCAACAGTACACAACTAATGTAATATACACGTCTCTCGCTATTCGCACACAACTAATGTAATATACACTTCTCTCACTATTCTTACACAACTAATGTAATATACACTTCTCACTATTCTTTTCACCCTGTGCATCAGACCTTTTGAGCATGTCCCTGCACCAATGGTGTGGATGACAGGGATGCGGCACAGGCTTCATCATATGCACAGGGTGATAATGTTTGCCAGGGGCATAGGCTGCACCAATGGATGACATCTTGTGTGTGGGTATGGGCCAGTGATATGATTGTACATGTCTGTTCAGTATGCATGTGGGTGTTGTGGTGCCCTACAGATGTCTTTGCTGTGTGCGTGTATGTGTGCACACAGTTCTGCCTTTTGTGAGGCCTACACGGGGTATTATTGACAGCTCCAGATTGTACAGACCAGTTTGTACAGCTCACTGTGTCTGTCCACGGCCACGTGACCTGTGCCTGCCAGGGGTTGCACATGCACTACCAGGCGGGGGTAAAGCTTGGCTACTGTCCAATGACACATGTCCACTAGAACCGTGTCCCCACTGGGAATCTCCAGGGCCATGTCTACGTGGCCTGCTGTGTCCTGGTGTGGACAGCGCAGCACCAGCTGCACTGCTACTGCTACCAGCACTATGGGAGCGGGCATGTGAGGTGGCACCCTCATGTTCACCTGCACTAGGTGGTGTAGCTGGCCTACGTCCACGTGGCCTACACCTCACTCCTACCAGATGTTCCAGCACAGACAGCTCATGCTCGCGGATTGCCATGCCACGGTCAAGGATTCCGACCATGTCACCCAATCGCCTGTCCAGAACATCAGCAATCTGCTGTTGAGCATTTGCCAATGCCTGGATGTTGTCATTTAGGATACGGATAGCGGCCCTCTGCAGCCTCTGCCCTTCTCTGTTCTGCTGTTCAGCACATGCCTGTGCCGCCATTACAGTCTGGAACATGCGTCTGGTGATACCAGCTGCTGTGCTCTGTCCTGCAGGTGCATGTCTGCCAGAGGTCCTCCTACGAGCAGCACCGGCCACATGCCTGTGTGGCATATCTGCAGTCATTACACTGACACTATGGTGTATAGACACACCTTCTGTAGCCATCACACATTCCTGTTCCATGCTAACAGACGCTGACTGTCCTTCCTCTATGGCCACTGGTGATGCGGTATGTGTTGGCAGCAGAACTGTGTGCGGGAAGAGGGGGACATAGCTGGGATGGCAACCATTGGCACAGATTCAGCCCCTGACAACCCTGCCTGTACCTCATGCATATGTTCATCACTGCTAGTATCTGTGGGGACACTAACATCAGATGGACCGCAGGAGGGTAACGCACCTACATCACCTGTGAATGCAAAGAAAGTCTCTAAATTACAATAGACACTCACACAGACACACGCACAGACACACAGACACATACACACAGACACACACACACACACAGCCACACAGACACACACAGACACAGACACACACACAGACACACAGACACACACACACACAGACACACAAAGACACACACACAGACACACACATAGACACACACAGACACACCATGCATGTGATTTGACAGAAGGCATGCAGCATTCCTGTGATACAGCAGAGGGCATGCAGCTCAGACATTAATAGTGTTAGTAAGCATACCCCCCTGTGGTGCACACTACAGAAAGCAGGTGTCATATCAGTAGCCATGCAGTTCAGACAATCATGGTAGTATGCATGCATCACCATGATACACCATGTGGACCAGAACAGGATAACAGTACACATGGCTGACGTGACCTTGACATGTAATCTGCTGACATGTGCATTAACATGCATACATGTCTGACACAATGATGTCCTGACACATGTACAGCATCGTAATGGGCATCACATTGCGGTGTTGTCTGTATGCCCTACAGATAGGATACATGTTTAGCAAATGTGCATGAGCATGGAAGGGTAGTGTGAGTCGTCTACATTGCTATACAGTGTGAAGTACAGACACTGTGACATTGCATGGCAGCATGAGGCATCTATATTGCTGTACAATGCATAATATGTACACATTGCATAGCCATAACCGCATGCATACCCATGACATAACTGTGGATTGTGACCCACGATGCTGAGGTGTATACACACCAAACCATGCTGTGTCAAGTGACAGGTCACTGGAGGACCTACAGATGACACCCCTGCTCAACAACTACAGGGTCTTAGCTGCCTGGCAACCATGTCAATTCACCATTTCCCACATGGCATTGATGTACCACACACACAAGGTGCAAAGCTAATGGTGATGTCCTACAGCAGCAAGGGAAATGTACAGTATCTGTGGCCTGATGTGGTGTCAATGTCTGTGGAAGCTGTACAGGTGACTACTGTCATGCTATGACACAGTCGTGATGTTCAAACAGATCTTATATGGTAGACTTCAGTGACACCTCCACTAGCTGTGCACAGGCTTTTAGGATGTCCAGTGTACCACATCAACTGTATAATCAGTCAACTAAGGCTATAATTGGACCATGTGTGGACAATGTTCAACAGGGTGTATACACATCACATCTACTGTGTGGCTATGTGTCTCTGGCCATCCCCCATGGCCATGTGTGCACATGTGTTGGCCAAATGTGTGTGATGGCCATCTATCTCACATGTCTGTGTTGTCCCATATGACATACACCCATAGATGTCAGATATGTCACCATCCACAGGGCTATGCAGACAATGGGTTGTATGTTTGGTATGTAGGGTATGGGTCATGGGATAGTGTGACAATATTGCAGCCAGAACACTACGTGTCTAGGACATGTAAGATGGCACATCACAATGTGTGCACCCAATGCAGGGGCATATAACACAATGGTGACACCTGTGGGCTGCCCATATCACAGCTCACTGCGTGGTACTGTTTGTGTACCACACATGTTGTTCCAATGCATACTACATATGCCTCCATTGTAGAACACCTCCACCATTGTATGCACAGCTGATCACACATGTAGCAATGACAACTACTGCGGTTTCAAGTCAGTGTATCATTTCCTTTGTATATATTGCACATGGGTGGCCTGTGTGACTGATGGGTGATGCGACCTGTATATCATGACTGGAATGAACATCAAGTGTGCAACTGCTAACTGGCCACATGGCAAATAGATCTATGCTTTAACATGCCTGATACTGATGACAGTCTCACCTGCAATGGACTCATGTCTGTGCGGCATGCCAGAGGTACCTGTATAGAGGTGACACAGCAGTATGAACATTATCCATGACTGTATGACAGCCACAGGGTGCACTGTGCATGTTAACACATTTGCCTGTATAATAGCGTATAGTATGCACATGTGTGCATACACAGGGTAGCATACTGTAGTATGCAGCATGTGTCCACCATACCTTGCATATGTTGTTACTTTACATAATGTACAGTAACACATGCAACTAAATGGGATATAATAGCCATATGTGCAGTACAGACTTACCAGGCAACTCCAGGCTCATTGGTTGGGAGACACCCACCTCCACGATGGCAGCTAGTGAGTGTGGATGCTGTTCTGAGGGTGTCCCCAGACTGGCCAGTAGCTCCTCAGTGTGTGTGAGTGGGGGCTGGGTTGGTAGCCCACTGCCTGTTCCACCTTGTCCCCTGGTGATTGCAGTGGCATGCTGTTTTGCATGTCATATCAAGTCCGTGCAGTGTCTGCGCACCTGGTGGTAGGTGCGGTTATGGCCACCCACATCATTCACCCTCCTGCGTAGATCCTGCCACAGGTCGTCGCGCTGCTGGGCATGCTGTGGCACATGGCTGAACAACACCTCGTAGTTCTCATGGAGGTACGGGATGAGGACATCATCCTCCTGGTGGCTGTACGCTGGAAGGCGTGTACGAGGCATTATCTGTAAGACATAATGATGGTGACAGGTCACAGTTTCAGAGATGTACAGAGATACTGCTGCACATACATTTCTATGACATCTAGTACATCTGCACAGTTATCTTTGCAAATCATCATGACACTGACACAACTGACGTGTTTGTGTCACACACGTAACACCCGTTATGCATTGGATATCATCACCATATATGTGTGTCACCTCATTACAGTGTTCATACTCCATGTGAATGCTGTCTTGATGTGGGCATGTCTATTTGCCTGCACTGGTGTTCTTACCTATCTGCACATGCCTGGATTTGTCCATGGTAATGCTGTTGACCTTGATGCTGTGTATATGTCACATATCTACACAGATACAGCCTTAATGGACTTGAGCAGTGACAATGCACACATATGCATGGACACCTGTACATGTATGTGTTTTGCCATATACATCTACACAGCACTGTACAGCTGTTCAACATCCTGCCATGGATCACCTGTGTTGCACATGTGATAGACATGGGACAATGGCTAGTCAGACGTCATTCGCAGGGATGGTTATCAACCATAGCATGTACAGGCAAGGTTTCCTAGCTGTAACAGACAGCCATTATGCCACCGCGAGGTGCATCAGTGTCACATTACTGATCCGGACAGTTGATACTACATCTAACATGCGGCCATCACACCATGTATGACTGGGATGATATGTGCAGCTTTGATGGACAGGGTTGCATGGTTTGGCAGGAGTATGTCACATGTATGGCACAGGGATCTGTCCAGCATGTGGCGATCCTAGTATTAGGACAGTGGCTGTCCATGATGTATGTCTTACAGATCAGGATATGGACATGTAGCATGTCCATCATCATGGTGTAGCAAATGTCTTTATGTAAGGTAGACAGCATGCTGCATAGTGGAGGTGAGGACTGTGAAGGCTGGTATCACCCATCCACGCATGGCCATTACCCCTTAAAGGTGATATGTGATCCAATATTGGTCACCCCAGTGCTGTATATGCCTGTCCAATGATCTCCGTGCTCATGGATGGCACCCTGTCATGACATGGGTACCTCGTATGACTACCCAAGGGGCCTGGAGATGTCACCAAGGCAGGGAGGTGTACTGCACAGCACCATCCCTTACACAGTGTCCATAATGTTGACCACAGCCTAGGTGGTAGTTAATGGGTACAGGGATGTTCACCTAGCGGTGACAATGCTGATATCATACATCAGAATGTGCACATATGTCACACACCTCACCCACACAGCCCATTCTGTATGTTGTTCACAACACTGACACAGCTATTCCTCATAGGTCATGGCCATTCACACCCTTACATACACAGATGCCTAACATTTGTCTGTGTGGTATGGGCTACAATGAGGGTGGAGTACAACACATTAACCCTGTTCTACTGTAGCTGGCACTGATGTGATATGCACATGTCACTCTGGCACCTTTTGTAGTTGTGAGTCTGTCAACAGGCCACTGGTAGAACACTCCTATGACATACAAAGGTATTTGTAATCAAACATCCGTACTGTCTTGTACATCTATACTGCTAACATCTACAGTGATAAAGGTTCATGAACATTCACACCATACTCAGCAGGGATATAGTGTGGTGCCACCCATTATGACTGTCACCACCACTTGTGGGTTGATATTATCCAACACCCTATCTGTATTGTATGGTCATGCTAGGCACTTGTTCAGAACTTGTGAGCATGTAATGAGCTACTGATTAATATAGCACCCATTCCACACCATTTCCCACAGGTACACTGGCTGTCCTAAAATTTCCAGCTTGCTTATGGTACAACAGCTGCTATACACACGTAACGCACATATCCTGTGAGACATGGTTGTATATACAGGCATGTCCAACTGTCACGTACCAGTGCTATTGCCTGTCTATATGATGGATATGTCATACATGTGGAAATAGAGCAATTGTCTCATGTACACATTCACTGCTCACCTCCCAACATACGACACTACAGCCTGTGGGGGATGCAGTTATGCAGCCCTGCTGTGGGTAATGCTGTCACCAACCCTGACTGCACCTGACAGTCATGTGGGGATGTGTAACATTTGCAACACACCCCACTCATCACATAGTCTCACATGATCTCCACCACAGACCACACATACGAAAACAACTTGTGCAGTACCTCTCCATACTCTGTGTAGGCACCAGAGGCAGCCCCCATCAAGGAACACAACATCACCAACTTATAGCCCACAGACTCATGTGTGCCCATCACATACAGCCATTAGGGTGTTATAACATACACAACACACCAGTCATAGGTGACTCTGTAGGTGGTCACACTGCAGTTCCACACAGCAGGCTACACAAGGCAATAGTCGCTTACATCTTGCTGTCGGGTAACTGGTTCTGCAACATAACCTATGCACCCATGCCACACCTCACCAGGTACGATGTGACTGTTATTCTCCATGTTAGTGTGACTGCCCTGAGATGCCACTTCACAGACTATGTGTGCAGGGACATGCAATAGCTCACCAGTCTTGTAGCCCTGAAGGTGTGGGCCTAGCCCTGGGGACCATTATGCATTCATCCGGATCCGATACCACTGTACAACGACTGACTGTGTCACTTCAACAGTTGCCTATGCTTCTGCTGTCATTCCACAGGCATCTGGTATCTGTCCGCTTTGACTGACCTGGTCAAACACAATGCTTTGGCACAGATGACCTGCACCTGTCAGCCCTGGGAGTACAGATGACATGTAAGGCTCTTACTGCTTCTATACTGCCTGTCTTGCACAGTTTCCAATAACAGTCACCGGCAGAATGGGAACTGGCAAGCAAGACATGGGGTCATGTGACACAATACTTGCATCTTCCTCTGTGATGCACACAGGCAAGGCACACCTTATAATGCACCACTCCAATATCTCTGCAGTGACTGGGACCTGCCACTAGGCTCTGCAGAGCATACCTGCAATGACAGGTTATAGACAGACCATACCTTTCAGGCACATACCTGGACCGGCACACCCACAGTGTTGTACACACATCCTGGCTAGTTACTTAGCACAATGCATCAGAGGTGATCCACGTGCAACTGTGTCCAGAACCACTATACACATTGTAACAAGCTACAGATTCAACAACATACCCCACGGTTACCAGACCTCATTTGTTGGTGTACTGGACAGTAGGGCTCAGACAGCTACTACTGATGTGTGACTGACACTACCCCACACTTAAATGGGATAGCCACACATGTACCGACACATCCATGAGTCATAACCTCGGCTGGATCAACCCATACACACCACCTCCAAGACCAACGTTAACCTTGACATGAACACTACCAACATGTGACTGGTGTTCCACACCTGGGGTTATCCCCTCATTGGTGGTATCTCAACATATGCTAATCAACCTTGTTAGCCACATCCCGGCACCACACCCTTCACGGCATACACAGTACATGAGTACTACAACATCTACTACAGACATCTTATGACAGTGGTTGTTAACGTCATGACACCCGTGCAGATGGACAATGCACATACAAATGCTGAAACATACCCCAGTGCACTTCATTAGCATGTACATGACTGCATGGATCATGCTATTCTACACAGAGCCATGATGGTACACACCAGATAACAGACGCCGCTCTGGTGGTCAAGTTCCATGGACATAATGTACAACAACAGGTGGAGGCTGTTGCACAGTGGTGTACAATCCCATGGGTGGGGTAGCTCACTGGTCAGCCTCGGTAGGGCCACGGGATCCCTCATCACATACTCCAAGACTAGCTACGTAAACATTACTGCAACACATTCCGGGTTGTACCACAAGGCATTATGGTGGTATGTCAGTAGTCGATGGCAACACCCACATCTGCTCTCACATACAACAGTCACTCAGGAACATTACACACCCAGGTGATGTTGGCAACATGCTGGCGGATGGAATCAATGGTAACATTACACCCTCTCACTCACTACAGGGCCACAATCCATGCAGGAACATTGCGGTGTCCCTGCAGTCACACCTACACAGTACTAACCTGCACTCTATATGTCCTGGGACACTGGCCCCATGTCATCTTCCAAAGTCCCAGGCTGTGATGTCCACAAACCTCTGAATGACATGTCTCCCCACTAGGCCAAAATATTCAGTAATAGCCTTGTATCAGACATTGTGGCCCCTGAATGGCACACAGCAACATTTATCACACTCCACACAGGTGGCACCACAATGCATGAGTGAGACTATAGTTCTACACACCTGCTTGGACTGTTCTGCACGGCTATGGGGCACATCATCAAGGACGTCATTCACAGAGACACTGTTGGGCTCCGGTCCTTTGATGCCACCCAGGTTGGACTTGTTAGGGTCAGAGCATGGCCCCTACACCTGGTGGACTCCTTTCATACAGTTACCAGGGTAGTTGATGATGGTACGGGAGTCCACACATCCTACATTGTCCTCTCATTGCCTTTCAGCACCGTTCTCCTTTCTGGTATTGACAACATACACATCCACCTGCACATCGTACCCTATGTCTGTGGATGTTATGCAACATGGCTCATGCACAGGACACACACAATGAGGGTAGCATACCATAGTACCTACTGCATTTCAGTTACATTTGGCATACCACAGTCCTCAGTCATTGGGCCCCTCATGTTCAGTATATGCTTCCCTGAGGTACAGGCTAGCACAGAGGGACTTTCCCTGCCTAGCTTTACAAACCCCTGCATACAAAGCACCATGATTGATCCACCACCTGATACTGACTCCATCCATACGGGTGTCACTGTGACAGATACCTGATATGAATATCATGGCCTCAAGCTGCATGACACAAGGTCCATGGACATCACCTTTGCATTACACCATTCACCCACTATCACATAGGTGGTAGTCCCCTACATACATGTCACATTGTACATGTTTGTAGTACACACGTATGTCACACCCACTCCTGTGATTACTGTATTGCCACTGTGGCGTGGGTATCCTTCTACATAGCCACACTTATCTCTACTGGATGCATAGCTGGTACATAGGCACCCATTGTACCTCTGAACTCAAGACTTCTACACACATTCAAGGGTACACCACCCCATTTAGGGTGTACCTTACACAACAGCTACAGCTTTACATACCACAACATTAACACGCCATGATGTTTATTGAGCTCCGACAGCTAAGGTATGCGGCTGAACTACGGACACCACATCTGTACACATTTGCATACTACATACTTAGGGGTGACCTCTGCTGAACAGACAGGGCCCATGTCCACAACAATATTAATGGATATACTCCACATACTCAACATACGCAAATGCCACTGTGAGCAACATGCTCATGGATATGTGCACACACACAACAAGTGGGATGTGCTTGAGGGTTACATTCCCAAACCAGACACTCACCATGCTTTGGAACATGACTCCTATGTACATCACGCAGGGGCACTCAGTAGCACTGTTCATGTGATACCTCCCTTGGTGTTTGGGAGACACATGTACGCCAGGGATCACTGCATTGGCTGTACTGTGCAGAGGTGCAGGTAACACATGGCTCTGCTGATCACAGGACACTACCCTAGAGAGGTGCCACTGGTGTGAACACTGTAGTTGTGCTTACACATAGACTTGCCAGACTGCATAGTACCCCACTATGAACATGTGAAGCTATCACATGTCCTTTGTGCATGGTTACTTGCTAGCCCTTCCATTTAGATTAGCTATCATGCTATTACAATGTCCCATGCCTACAAGACATATGTATCCTGTTATTGTACATGCCAATAGACGATACCTTTGGTATGCATGATATGCCTGTTATGCTGTGTAGAATATCTGACATATCTACCTACAATACTATACATTACATATATTTTACATAGTATCCCATAATGTGATGCATACTTGCACAGTGGGACCACCTTAGACATGTCATTGTCATTATATGCCCATACACATGCCTACTGTGACAGTATATCAGCATATACTATCCCCGGCTATGGCACGTACTTGTTGGACATACCCTACCACTGACGGCACGTTGTATGTAATTGTTCGGTTTAAAGCCCTCATGTACCATCCCTTGTGGTGTCTGCGATGTGTACCTTGTGGCCCACTGCTGGACGCACAGTTTCTACAAGCTTACGTATGCTCAGCAAGACATCACTACATAAATACCTTTTCCCACGTTATGCTTTGTGGACACTTTTAATTAATGCAAACCAGGCTATACATACAGTAGATAATTAATACAAAATATGCTATACATAAACTTACATACCGAGTGTTCTACATACCTTGTTATCGTTATGGACTTTCGTCTCTCTCTCTCTCTCTCTCTCACACTGCTTACACGGGTATTTTGTATGAGCATACGGTTTGAATTTCTGGCAAGTCTTCCTTATATACGTTGATACCTGTAACATGTGGTTTCCTGCCATCTATTGGTGTTTCTGAGTCACTAATTACTTGCATATCAGCTGTGCAGCTACTCTATTCACCAATTACGTGACAACAGTGGGGTATAATTGACTTCTGCACTTGGGCATTGCCCATTTGCCCTACCTTTGGGGAGAGAGTCTGTATTGTGTTTTGTTTTGTGTAATTGCAACTGCTATGCATAGAGACAAGTATATTTGGATTCATGTCCCCCGTGGATTGTGTGTGACAGCTAGAGTATGTGGTTCAACATGTGGGTGTACCTGTCATCCCAATGTCTGTTAACGGACTATTGCAAACAAAAATGTTCCATTATACAATGGCTGCAATTTTGCATGACGCCTTTAATTGTGTCTCTCACAAGGTATGTTAATGGTTCTGCAGTTGTAATTGACTGACTGGATGTTTGTGCTGTTATTACAGTCTGTATTGCTATAGTTTCTAGTGTGGGGGATGTTGGTGGGTGTACGTAGCATATACAGGTTTGTGGGGCTTGCATTTCTACATATTCCATATATATGTGTGTGGGCTCTGTCCCTAATTAAAGAGCTATCAGTTAGTAGACTTATGTTATGGGATTGTACATTGGGCAGTTGTTAATTGGTTTCTATATAGTATGCAGGTGAGGTTGATACTTCTATACCTCAGGAATTGCAGCGATATGTAAAGGGATATGTCTACATGACAGCTATCCCGTGTATTTCTGTCCCAGATATTTGCAGTCATTGTGGTTGCGTTGGTAACGGAACCTCTTTGCCATGGGTTTTCACCTTTTCATATGGCCATTGTTGGACACTTCCGGGACACACAGCAGTGTTACAGGCCAACACATAGCCATGGTCAGTACACAGGATAGCACATACTTTTATCCTCAATACATACCTATTGTTGTGGGACTTTGGCTACTTATATTGCATGTAACATTCACATTTCTTACATACAGGCATAACTATTTAATGCTACTATTACATTATATATGGGACATATTACTGTCCTACGATCTCGGACATTTGCCCTTTGTAATGTTTTATGTCAGGACACACCTGCCCAGGGAGGGGCTGTCCCTCCTAATGTGGGACAGGTGGTAACCATATGCCTACGGCTAGCTATACCCACACCTACCATAATGATCTACCTCCGAGTTGGCACTAACAGACACATGATGCGGACACACACACACACACACACACACACACACACACACACACACACACACATTACAGTCAGATGGGGACACACACGGCACCCTCAACACACACATACACAGACTACGGCACTCACAAACACAGTTGAACACAGTACCTACGTGGACCGCAACACCGGCAGCGGTGACTAATTATCCATTCATATCATCATACTATTACTCACGGTTGTACTGTTCTGGTACTGTGTTCTTTCGGTCTTTCAGCCTCGTGGTTATGCATGTCGGTATGTTACACATTCCATAGTTGGCGGTATCCTAATTATTTGTACCTCCAAGGTGTTATGAATGTCGTTGACCTATCTATATATATTTGCAGATATCGCTGAATCCGTATATATCAACATATATCACTCTATCGCCCTTTCTATCTGTATTATATATATGTATATATGTGTACATGTATATATATATATATATATATATATATATATATATATATATATATATATATTTGACGGGGAAAGTGACAGGCAAGCTACACCTTTCATTGTGTACTTGTTGGTGTATACTGTTTCCTGGACTCCGCACGTTTGTGTCTGTACCTGTCACATTACACACCTGCCATAGGTTAGGGTTGCCAGCTGTCCCACTCTGCTAGGGACAGTCCTTCTTTGGGCAGTTGTGTTCTGCAAAATATTTGTAAGCATGGCAAATGTCCTGTAATTTTAGAACATATTTATTTCCTTTAGTTGATGTAATAATCGCATAAAACAGTTATTCTGTATCTGAACCAACAAACAGAATAAGTAAGTCAACATTACAAGAATGAGCTTTTATCTAGGCAAAACAGTGCAGTTCTGCTTTTCGTACTGACCAGGTGTATGTGTTGGCCTGCAGACATCTGACATATGTCCCACATTAGTCATTTGAAGAGGTGGCAACCCTACCATAGGTACATCTTGCCTAGCAATAGTGTTAGGTGATTCGATACATGATTGCGTGTTCTACACCTGGCAGTGGTCGTTTTACCCTTCAGAGCAGGCGCTATTAGTACAGGGGTGAATAATGCTGGTTTCACCTATTCTGGACATCATTGACCATGATCTGCGCGATATTCGGAGTAGCTTATCCCTGTTTCTCGCATATCCATGTAGTCATATTTAAACGTCACTTACCAGCAGTGGGCAATGCATATTCCCAGTAACGTGTGCTAAACATGATCTGCTGACCTGCATCTGACATGCATTACTCGTGCCTTCGGGATTACATTACATCCCTTGCAGGATGTGGGACCGGAAACATGCACGATGGTCACTGCATTTAACATATGGCCATCTGGGATTTGTACACGTGTTATGTCATTTTGTACATGGAGTATACTATGGCTGTTACTCCATACTGCACTCACATGGGTAACTCAGTTATTTTACATATTGATAAGTCCAGTTAATGGTATGTCCATGTGATGTTTACTGGATGTGCTCCGGCATTGGGTATGTATATCTCAGTGATCCACACACAATACTGTGCTACACCTTCAAACGACCGTGGGTGGAGCATGCTGGGGTGACAAGTACCTGTCATGGGTACACCCTATGCCTTGACACAACATCCATGATTATATTATATGGAGCCCCTCATTAATGCAGCAGGGACTCTGTGCTGAGTGTGTGCAGAACAGTGCTTACACACATGTGCTCCCATGATTGCTTCTGCTCCTCTACGCGACAGTTGGTTACTTGATGTTGTGGCAACAGCGGACACTGTTTGCCCCATTTGGTGCATGGCCTCTGACAATCGGCCGTGTACCTACCGATGTACCTGGGAACCTATACACACAGCACCATACTGTTCAGGTGTTGACATTCCTTGTTCCAATAGCTGTTGTGTATACAATGTTTGAGGGCTGCCTATGTAGGATTCACACAGTGGGCCACCTATACATTACAATTTACAGGTGGTTGTGCTTGTGTGCCATCCATTTTACTGTGTGTGCGCAGGTGGAGAGGTGTGTCAGTCTGTATGGGCCTACACTGTCAGAGTATGTGCCATACGTTCCCTCTTTGCCAAGGCATAGGCATATTGGGCACACCTCCGTCTGCCTACTGGGGCTGGCACAGTGTGTTCATGGTCTGAATCCCTCTGTGCCTGTGATGGCCTTGGCAATTACGGTGGGCTATGAGGGCCTTCACCATTTTGTCCCTGCTGCAGCTGTTTCCACAGGATCATATTATGTAGCATGGCACATACTATGACGATGTGGGCACATGTGCCTGGAGAGTACTGCAAGGCTCCACCGGATGTGTCCAAGCATCGGAACCATGATTTCAGCATCCCGAACACATGCTCTATGATGATTCTGGTTTGTGCGTGTGCCTCATTATGGCATTCTTGCATGGGTGTGTGTGCATTTCTGATGGGAGTCATCATCCATGGCTCCAGTGCATAGCCAGCGTCCTCCACAAGGTGGCCATGTGGGATGTCCCCCCTGACAAATACCTGATACAGCTGTGAGGCATGCCAGATATGGGAGTCATGGTAGCTTCCAGGGCTGCCAGCACTCACATCCATGATAATGCCCTGGGCATTGCACACAACCTGGCAGTTGATGAAGTGGAATCTCTTGCGGTTTATGTAGCTCCTACCATGCTCACTGGGTGGTGACTTGATTTGTATGTGCATGCAGTCTATCGCATCCAGTACCTCCGGGTAGTGTGCCACACAGTGGAAGTGACGCATATTGCTGGCCAACTCCTCCTGTGTTCAGGGGAAGTATATATGCTCATTGGCATGTGGTAACATAGCATCCAGGAACTGGTGTAGTACCCTGGATGCTGATGCCTGTGAGATCCCCATTATATCTCCAGTTGGCCTTTGAAAGGTACCTGTGGTTAGTATTGACATGCTTACACATACCTTCGTGTCCACTGGGATGGGTTCCCCTCTGTTATTTCTGGTTCTCAGGCATAGCCGGTACAGCTCCACTATTTGCTCTAAGATGTCCCTGTCCACCCTGTAATGCTCTACTATCTCCAGATCATGTAGCCCCTGGTAGGTTACCCTTGGTCTGAACACTCTTCTCCTCCTCCGGGGCCTGCGGTGGTTGTCGGCATCCTCCTCCACAACACCGTCAGTCTCTAACACATGCTGATGAATCACAGCTATGACAGCTCCCGACATGTACATTTTAAAAGTTCCCCGTGTATTTACACCTATGGTGCAGTGTTTGGGAATTCACAGGTGTGTGTGTTGGGTGCTTTCACACTTTATACTATTGTGTTGTGAACACCGATGATGTCATAGGGTGTGTATGTACAATCGTAGCTACAGGGTATCTTATGTGTTTTACTACCGGAACTACTATTGTGGTGCCTTTGGTGTTGAATTACATTTGGCTGCCGTGGATTACCTCTTGACCTTCCCTTTACATTTCTGCACGTTCCACCTACCATTTTCTGGCATGCATCCAGCAGCCTGCTTTCATTTGTACTTTCCTAGACCTGGCATATCTTGTGTAATGTGTGCTATTGCCAGTCTACTGTCAGTTTGCTTTACTCTGCTATGACAGATCTCCTATCTTTGCAATCCAATGCCTCCCCTCCTTTCTTTGCATTCCGATGCCTCCCCTATCCTGTTTTGCAGGTTTCTGTGAGCAGACTTGACAGCTGCCGTCGATTGGCCGCCGTGAGTTGATTGGTGTTGATTGCTCATTAGTATGCCAATTACCCTACTTCAGCATTTCCTTCTTTTCTTCCCCTGACCTTCCTGTTTGCGCTATTTCTCGCACTGCATGCATCCGCTTACTGGGTTTCGGGCATGTTTTCATCCCCGTACACATGCGTTTTTGGGCACCATGTGTGCTCTCAACTAAATGATTCTATACCTTCCTCCCCACCCCTGTCCTGCAGCTTTGCTTAGCAATGGCCAGGCCAGATTTGCATTGCTCCAATGTGCTTGCTGCTACGGTGGCACACCCCTCTGCTGATGTCATGTATCTCCTCTGAGCCACTCCTCAGTGTTATAGCGCTGCACTGTATGGTTCAACCTTCATCCAGCGCGACATTTGCGATTCAGTATTATCTGCCTCATTTGCATGGCATTGACTACTAATTCATAGTTACCACGCCGAACACTGTCGCAGGCCCTTAGCGACCCTTGCACCTTGGTTGTGGTGTTCCATGCCTACCATTGTGTATTATGGTGTAAACCTGATTTGTATTACATTGCGATTTTATGACATTTTTATATATTTTCTTTATGTTCCAGTTTGCACACACATGCCCTGCAGTTGTACTGTGCGTTACTGTGGACATGACATTAAATGTTGTTTTTTAGGTGTTGTGCATCTTTTCTTATGCCATTAGCTGTGTATTTAGCCATTGGCATATGTTAACTTTGTAATACATGAGTCTGGTCTGCTTCCATAGCTCCGATGTTCTGTTTGGGAAAATGTAAACCATGTTTTTTGGTGCTTACGCTACACCTGCACCACTTCATATATCACTATCTGCCTTCATTTGCATGGTGCAACACTGCGCATGGGGTGATTAGCATACCTATGCCGAGGGCTGCGCAGTTCTGGCGTACGCCGGTAGTGCATGTGGTATTGGATTGTACCTGAATCGCTCGACGGCCATATTTGGTGTTATTCCACCTACACTACGCCTGCACCTGGCGCAAGCTTCATGAATCCCAGGGACTATTTTAACACACAGCCATTTTCATTGTTTTCTAAGGGATTTTCCTTTGTACCTACAAATCTTTTGATCTTATAGGTACCTTGACTGAACTTAGGCTTTTTACAAGGAAACTAAATTTGTCTATTATTTTTGGTAACAAAGATGAACACAGGTCTATTGTTAGTCTAAAATTCAGCAGGAAGAGGTGTTTTAATCCACCTATGCATCCTTTAGTGCAAGTTTTTGTGAAAGCTTGTGAATCAGATATTTATAAATTTAGTAGGACTTCTAAAAAGCATCTTGTGCATAACTTCTCTGCAGATGAGCATGATTTTTTTAGGTGTTGGTGTCACGATAAAATTTTGGGTATCATGAAACCTGATAATGGTGAAGGTATGGTTATTTATGATGCCATTTCATATACTCCTGTTATGCTTGATTTACTATAGAACACCTCTACATATTTATCTGTGTCTCAGAATGAAGTGTGTGTAACTTAAAGAAAGATTGATTTATTTTTGGATGACTGTTCAACACAAGGACTGATTATGATCTTTTGGAATTTTCAAGACCCACATACCCTGTTATTCCTACTATTTTTGTCATACCAATGGTCCACAAAAGTTTAAGTAATCCATCGTTTAGGCCTATTGTGGCAGCACAAAATTCAAAGATTCGTTCTTTCGCTGCTGTATTTATAGACAGTATATTAAGATCTTCCCTTGATTTGATGCCCCATATTCTTAAAGATTCTTAGGATTTTTTATGTAGATTACAAGACAGTTTTTGGTTCAATTTACAGGGTTTCTTACTATTGATATAGTGGACCTTTTCACATGTATACCTCAAGATATTGGGAATGACATTTTTCCTGAGGTTATATCATAGTTTCAGTTTCTATATGTTGACCAAGTGAAACTGATGATGGATTTTATAACCCTGATTTTGGATAATAATTTTATTTCATGGGTAAATATAAACAGGTTAAAGGTGTCACTATGGGGTTGGCATAGTTTTGAAAGGATGGGAAGAAATGTTTATTTTTAAAAATATTGATTATTTTTTAAACTTTATTTACATTCCCTGGACAATATTTTTATTCTTTGGGCTGTACCTGAGGAGAAGGTGGTTGATTGTATACAGTATTTACTTAGTACAACTAATTATTTTAAGTTTACATATACTTTTACTAAGAACATAGTGAATTACTTAGATGTAGCTATGACAAGGGAAAATAAAAGGTTCTCCTCTACAGTTTTTTAGAAAATCTACTTTTAGTAATTCATATTTACATTTTCAGAATAACCATCCTTACAAGCAGAAAGTTAATTTAATTAAAGTTCAGGGTATTAGGTTATTGCATCATGTTTTCCATAAGGAATCAGACAAACTTAGAAGCATGTTGTTGGAGAAAAGGTACCCCTTAAAGCTTATTAATAACACTTTTGAATACAATATTGAAAATAAGGTTACATGATACCATCTTCTATTGGGCTTAAGTAGAATTAGTCCCATAGGAAAATCTTTGTAATAACGGCATTGGAAAGACAATTGTATTGCTGTTTAGTAATGCCACTCATGTTTTTAAAGACATTATTAATTCCAATTGGAATATCTTTAAAGGTAATGATTATGTGATGTGTATAGGTTATTAGGTGAGAGACCACAATATGTTTTCAAAATGAATTTTAATTTCAAGCAATTGCTTGAACAAGAGAGCAATCCATTTTCTGTGCCTACGAAATCTGTGGCAGGTAATTGTTTATGTGGCTGCTGTAATCAATGTAGAATTGTAATGCAAAAAAAATGTTGTTATTGGACAATTTATTTAAAAGTAAAGTGATTTTGCAGTCAGGTAACTGTGCCACAAGGAAAGTAGTATATATAGCTAAGTGCAATTTTTGGTCAGCTTTTTATATGGGTAAAACCGAGCATCCCCTCAGAAAGAGAATTTATGAACATATTCATGACATTAATAAAATTAATAGCAACAATGCTTTATATAAACATTCTGTGGTATGTCATGATTATAAAAAGTTCACTTTTGGTATTTGGGAGATAGTACCTCACAACCTGAGAAGGGGCACCTCGAAAAACGTATTAGAATACAAAACACTTTTGTGGCAGTTTCACCTTAATGCACATAATTTTCCAGGGATTAATGCAGTTTTATCTATAATCCCTGTTCTTAAAATGAGATCAGGTAAGTTACAGGTATATTTGTTGAAGTGTAGTTTTTTACCTTTTGGGAGTGTGATACTGTCTTTCGGCTTTTCCTGGTTAGGGGTCGCCACAGCGGAACTCCGGTCCGCTAATGATTGGCAGTAGATTTTTACGTGCTGGCTTGCCAGGCCTAATGCACAAACTTCAATGAAGGAACACCCATTCACACATGTCAACACACAGAAGACGCTCTGAGTATTGAACGTCCAACGTCTAAATGTGAGACGACAACGCTACCGCAGCACCACCACATGCATATATTGTAATGTATTATTTGAATAGCATTTATATCATTTTCAAGATCTTGATTGGAACTTTTGAAGTAAAGTATTTAAATTTCCATTTCATGAATTTTAAATAGTTTTGATGAAGTCCATGTACAGTAGTCCTAATAATTTATTTGTACATTTACCCTTCTCTTGCAGATTGTTATCATTATTAGCTATCTGAGTGTCCATTTCCTTTTTTTGTATGTCTGGAACTAGTAGTGATACGTTTGTTGCAGAGAATTTAAGAATCTTCACAACAGAACAATGCTGTTTCTAAAAAATGGAAACTATATTGGTTTACAAAGTAGTACAGTGGAGCAGTGGTGCAATGCTGCAGTGGTACTGTAGTGCAGTTTTGGTGCAGTGGTACAGTAGTGCACTTTTGGTGCAGTGGTACAGTAGTGCACTTTTGGTGCAGTAGTGCAGTTTTGATGCAGTTGTTAGCATTCATGCTTTGTTGCTTGCTTGCTTGTATAGTATGACTCTTGATGGTGTTATCTTCTGGGTGAAGTCTGCATGTCCTTCCTGTGTGGATGTGCATTTTTAATTCGTACTCTGGTCCAGGTTTCAGTTTACTGTAGTCCTTATTTCCTAAGTCCTCTGCAAAATCTGAACAAGTTACAGAAGGAACCAAACACAAAACAGGAAACCTGAAATGTTATTGTAGCCATTCAGCCTACCAATGGAGTACTAGATAATGAAAATAATACAATATGTTATAAAAGTAATCCTTAATGACACATAAGCAGTGAGATTCCAAAAATATTAAACCAAATACATTTGATACCCAAACAGCAGTATCATGTAAAGTTCCAGTAAAGTAACAGGGAAAGGCCCATCAGCCTTTCTCCAGCATGATGGTAAATGCACATCTATTCCAGCAGCTTTGCAGCAGCTCAGGTCAGTTGTATAAGGATATCCTGTCTGTGGCATCCAAGTCCAAACAAATCCAGCAAGTTAGTAAAAGGGAGTACAGTTCAATGTTGCAAGTGAAGTTCAGCTGAACAATGTGCTCCCCTCCAAAGCAGTACACTTTCATAGTGGCTAAAACAGTTTGAGCAACCAAAAGGCAGAGCCTTTCATTCATTTTATTTATTTTGTACTCACCCATTTAATCCTTTTCATGTCTGCTGGGGCATGGCTTGGCCAAATAATTGCCAGACTCCAAAGTCTTATAAAAGCAGATAAAATCCCAACAAATCAGCATGCACCTGACAGGCATCTGATAATAAGATCAGTGAAAAAAACTCCAGCTGCGAACTGTCTATAAAACTTTTGTTATAATGCTGAGAAGTTGAAAGCAAAAGAACATACATGGCAAATAACCTTGAAAATGAATAGCCGAATGAAGTTTCAACATTATACACAAGTGGGTTTTGCAAACTAAGTAGAGCACAGATCAGATCTATAGTCACAGCTTTTACCTTAACTGCATTCATAGGCAGCCATCTACCACCATCTTTGAATTTCAGGAGCTAGCCTCCACATTGTCCATAAGTATTGCACCATCATGTATGAGTGAGCACATTTTCATTCTGTGACTTGTTGTCTCCTCCATCCAGGACTGTTTTCTCTGACTTGTGACCACTAAGTGCTGGCATAGATTCTTGGCTCCCCTGTGACCCTGACTTGGATTAAGGAAGAAATTTTGAAATGAATGAATCAATAATCAATAAATGAACATTCTACAGTTTTGTCAGTTACAGTTATCAGGAAAACTCAAATTACCCATCAAATTACTGGTGCAGTCTTCTAGTTGCATTATAGATAATGGTTTGTGAGCTGACTCTGCTTCACTAATTCATGGTGCGATCTTTGCCTTGACATATTTTGTAGATGGGATACAGCATCAATAGCCTCCTTTTTGTTTGCAGACCAGTGCCATCCCATTTTATAAATCAGCATTTTGTTCACACCTTTGCATAGATTTTTGTTAGGTGCTAGCTGTTCAGAATAAGTATTAGTAAAATTAAAACACACAATTATTTATGTTGGTTTTAGTTTCATGATTCTTTTCATCCCTTTGAGAAGTTTCAGTTTGCTGATTTATAGGCCTATGCAGCTGGGAACTTCTTTTACCAGTACCTTTTCTATGGCAGTTTTGTGATAATTTAAACAAGCTAAAACAACTTCAGACTGATACTAAGTTACCTGACCTATTGCCTACCAAGTAATGGTAATATTTCTTTATCACAGTCACCTAGAGCCAGCAATTTTGTTACAACATGAGGTGTTACTGTACCTATCTTGATGATCTGGGTCTATAATAAGGTCAATGGCAAAAGTTCTAAAAAAAACACTTGTTTTTATGATGGAATATGTGAAAACAGTTATAATTATGCAGAGAAATGATGATTTCCACCAATCCACTATTAAGTTTTGTACCATTCATAGCTTCAGACAGCTCTGGAGTATGCCCATATGACTTTGGGTTGGACTGCTGTCAGGTTATATATTTCCAGATATGGAGTTTCATCACTTGTAACAGATTTAAACTCTGACATGTTCTTTGGGTCCCTATTAATTTGACAAAGCTTTAGCTTGTCGAACTATAAAAGATCGACAGCTAAAGATCAAAAGAGTCAAACCGCGAACAGCCAGCTAAGCAAATTTTTTCTCTGGGAAAGAATTTGCTTGGCCACTAATTGGAATTTACCCTTTCCCCAATGTGGAGCAGTCTCAGAGTTAGTATATTTGGTTGTGGGGGTGTGGGTGGCACAACCCCCTCACCTGGGGGGTGTAGGGGGCTAAGCTCCCCACTTAATTCAGGTTGAAAGTTTTTTTTTTTGTGTAATGGCATAGTGAATTCTTTCCATGGGAAAAAATTCACTTAGCTGATCGTTCGCTGTTTGGACGTTTCAATCTTTAGCTGTCAATATTTTATAGTTCAACGAGCTAAAGTCTCATCAATTTAATAGGGACCCATGTTCTTTAAGTTATCTACCCACACACACTGCAGCAGTCTTAGGTGACTACTACTGCATTTTGGGTTCACCTGAAGACATTTATATCATTAGCTAACATGGGTACTCCTATGATACTTTAACTGTTGGTTTAAAGAAAATTAATGTACATTTTCATACCATGAAACCTTGCAGATAAAAACATTGTGATTATTAGACATTTTTGGTTACTACCTTGTTAACCATTAAATCTGAATCCTAAGTTAACCTCAATACTGCAATAAAAGGGCTTAAATGCAGGTGCTGAATAATTTAGTTTGAACATATTTTTTATTTTAAATTTTGCATGAAACCAGTTTTAAAATTAAGAAAAAATATTTTCTCCTCTTCTGGACATCAGTGGAATAATTATTTGGTTAATACAGTAATTGCACTACCCAAGTAATTACACTGAAGCTTTCTATTAAAATGAAAGGGAAAGCTAACCCAGAAGTGAGAGGCCATTCTAATTATGTGACATCTCATTTGTACTCCCTAAGCCTAGTAACAGGACATGGGTAGCCAAACCACTTCCTATTACTATGACCTGGAAACACCTGTGACTGGTAATTCTTTGCAACTAATCTCAGTGGTTTCACAACAATCTGTAATAATATGACTAGAAAGTACTCTTATGGCTTCTATTTATTTATAATTTACTATATAAGGAAAGGATATTATTTACAACTGTAGGTGGCCAAGCTGCTGGTATCCACATCTAACTGGTCAGACTACTCTGCACATTACTGTTCTGTGCTTATTTTTTTTTAATTTAGCTATAAACCAAGAGTGGAATAGGTAACAGGTATACTTGATCCCTATCCACTTTACTCCTTTCCAGGAAAAGGATATTGTTAACTGGAGAATTCTACCAGTCTTTCCTATGTGTGTGTGTGTGTGTGTGTGTGTGTGTGTGTGTGTGTGTGTGTGTGTGTGTGTGTGTGTGTGTGTGTGTGTATGTCTGTGTATGTCTAAATAAAATGTGTATGAAAGGCAGTTGCTATGGGTAAGGGGCACTGAAAGACTTTTGTGCTCACAGGGTTAGTGGTGAGAAAGGACCTAGGATGCTTGGGAAAAACTCAGGTGGTCAGTGTGAAGTTTTTGTCTGAGTGTAATGTGGTAAGCCCATATTCAGAGCAGCAGTGCGTATTGCTTGTATGCTCTTGAGGTCAGATTGTACTTAGTGAATTGTGTGCATCGTATCTATCAGTGTGACTTGAGGTACAGTTTCTCCAGTGGCTAGCAGACCATTTTGTAGACAATAGAGAATATCCATGGACCACAGTCC
Organism: Protopterus annectens; assembly: GCF_019279795.1. Lineage (NCBI taxonomy): Eukaryota > Metazoa > Chordata > Ceratodontiformes > Protopteridae > Protopterus > Protopterus annectens. The sequence goes on from NC_056746.1 coordinate 817,384,096, forward strand.
CTTTCTCTCATAAATCTAGCATACGCTTTACTGGCAGTGGTGGAATTCAAACTGCATAATTGCTAGGCTGATTACAAAGTTACTGGGAACATTTTTTACACCATTGTTTGTGGTCACCAGAAGTGTTTGTCTTTTTACGAACATAACTCTGGTGATGAAAGCAAAGGACAGTAATAAGATTTTCACAATTAAGTGATCATTACTGTAGCCTGGTTGAGGTGTGGATAGTTTGCAATGTCTGAGAGCTACATGTTGAATGCATCATTGTGATAATTTATTCTTTCATTACAACATAACTGAGGGATGCAAAAAAGGTGGCTATCTTTTGGGGGGGTACAGAAGTGATTAAGGGTATGTGTGAAGACATAGGACAGTTATCTGAACTAGCTTGCATATGCTCAGTGCATTTGTGTATGAAAAACAAACTGAAATTCATTACTGAGAGCACTACGCCTTTCTTTTTCTTCACCATCACACATGAGACATGGATTGCTAGCTATGTATGAAAACAGAACTCAGTTAAATGATTCATGCAAAACAACCATTGATGCAGATACTCTGGGTGGGTGGGGTGTGTATATGTCTCTAAGAATGACAGGTTGAAATGCTTTATTGTAATCATTGTTTTTTTTCTCTTTTTTCACAATCAGACTTCAGTGGCATTCATAAAAGGTGGTTATCTTTTTGGTGGTGGGGCAAGGAGACATTCTGTATATGAAAGTTCAGAGTAATAAATAATATGGCTAGTCAGCGGCACTATATGTGTCTTGCAATGGTAAGTTAAAATACTTTACTTTGGTGATAATTTTTTTTACATTCTTCTCAATGAGACTTCTGAACTGTACTGAATGTGGCTATCAATTTTTTGGGGGTAGACAATGTGGGAAAACAATGGGCAAGTATAGACTCAGTTCCAAGTGGTTATTGACATGGTTTATTGGAGGAGTACTATTTATCGTAGAGCAATATAACCATTATATTTATTTGATGACTTCACAGTTAAATGTAATGAACCCTTTTAGAAGAGACATATTCTACTAGACCAGTGTCTATATATATATATATATATATATATATATATATATATATATATATATATATATATATATATATATATACATACATATATATATAGAACAAAGTGCATATATATATATCCTTTGCATTAAAGGACCCTATTAAAGTCCATGAATTATTCACTGTAAACTGCTTTAGGAGAATTGACATATGACCTCTTACATATAGCTAACACACTGAGCATTTTACAGGGATTTTGTTGTTACAATCAGGCATTATATCAAGTTTTTACCTGTGCCTGTTTAATCATTGTTTACAGGGCCAGTTGAAACCAATGTTCAGAACATTTGGACACTAAGTTCTTATTAGAGTAGACGTACAGTACAGTTTTTATGAAATCATCCAACAAAGCATTTATCTTAATACATATATTTGAAGAGGTTCTTGAGTGTGCTGTTTACCCATGTATCTTATTAGAAGTCCCTGGACTTACTATCTTATAGTTAATGACATATGGTTACTTACATACAGTTAACATATTTAACACTTCAGATAGCTTTTCTTTTCATGGTTTGGTACTATACCCTGTTTCCACTTGGAGCTATTTGACCTCTGCTCCCAAGGCCTGATGAAAATAATGCCTAGAATATATGTACACTAAGTCATCTTTAGACCAGAAGTAAACAAAATAAAACTGATATAACCAGCCAAGGCAACATTTCTGTTACTGCAAATAAAAGAGGTAAATACTCTCTCTACTGATAAAAGACATTGGACTGACAAGATCAGAAGTTGAGATTCAGTGAAATCCTTGGGGTTAGAATAACATTCTTCTTTCTTCCACAGCAGGACCAGTCTGATAGCCCCTCTACCTGCATCCAAGCAGCCCATTCATTCCAAATATTCCCAGAATAGACAGGAAACATATGGCCAATTCATTCCTGCCCAGGTAGCCCAGTCAGTCTACTCATTCCTCAACAGTGACAGTCATGTGGTAGAGATTGGACCATTTTGCTCTTCCCATGGACTGGCTTACACCTCCCACAAGTGGAATCCCCATCTTACTATGTGCTTCACTATGGCAGCCTGCTGCAGGAAGTGTTACTCTACATTCTGTGTCTGATACATGTTCATATACATGGGTAGAACATGTCACAGTCTCATGCTTTATAGATGCAACATCCAGTGCTCCTGCTAGATGTCTCTCAAGTGGAAAGCCGAACCTAGCTCCACCCTCAACTAACCCCTGGGATGGGTCATGCAATGGCCACTCACTCAAATATTTCCCTGCCATCTTTCTCGGGTGACCTGGGCCTTAGTTAGGTCTTAATCTTCTATGCTACCAGAACTTGCAAGGGGTTAGAATGGCATTTCTGGTTGCTTTCTAGTTTAGTATCTTACTAGATATCAATTATTTTTTATTGAAAACTGCCTTAGGTTACCTGACATGTGGCCACTTATATACAACTAACATATCAAGCATTTCAGAGGCATTTGTTGTTGCAGTCAAGCACTAAGCCTATTTTCTACATGGGGGCTATGTAACTGTTTCCCACAAAGCTGAGTGAAACTAATGTCCACAATATTTATATGTGGAAGCTGTGCTATGTTGAACTTCTGCAAGCTATACTGAACATGAGGATATCCTACAATGGCTCTTTATTGAGTTATCATTACATTACATGTTCAAATCCTTCATATTTTACCAGAAAAATATTTTTCTCAGTTGCAAAATATCATGGTCAACATGCCAAATGGTCAACAACTAATGTGATGAAGTCAATTTCAGAATAGGGCTGCACATCAACTGCTAAAAATAGAATAGAACACTTATGTGGATTTTGTAGCTGATCAGGGCCTATTCAAAATGAAGAATTCCATGTCCATGGGGCCATACAACATACTATATTGCCTTATTAATAGTACTAAGCAAGCACTGGCAGACCCATGTCTCAAACTCTTCAACCTAAGCCTATCAACTGCTTTGTACAGTAGGAGTGAGACACAGTTGTTGCAATGCCACTCCACAAAGGTGGCCCAGCTCAGACCCCAGGAATAACAGACCTATCAGCCTAACAAGTGTTATATGCAAACCCATGGAATGTATCATACCGACTAAATTAGCTATGATATCAAAAATCTTACCAGACTTGAACCCTAGCAGTTTGGCTCTGTCAAGGGTAGAGCCTTAGTAATGAATGTTGTAAACATCTTCAAGAGGATTATTCAGGTTACTGACTGTGACCTCACCAAGACATTTGATACCATACAAATGACTCATATGTGGTTAGAGATAGAACTCATACTGTGAATGTGGGGCAATAGTCATCTTTGAATATGAAGGCATTCCCGGACCTCTGCTATCCAACATTAACTCTTTTGATCTCTAATTATCAAATGATGGTTTCTGTTTAACAAAGTACATAGATGACTGTAAGCATGGAGTCGCCATCAAGTTCTAACGTACATGTACTCCAGTATTAGCTTGCACTTTTCAATAGTTAGTGTACTAAACTTGTCTCAAGATTGGTGCCAAAAGTTCAAGACTGTAGAAATTGGTAAGCACCTTCTAGCTGTTATTTATAGCATAGAGAACACACAGTTTCAAAATGAAAATTTTGTGAGAGACGTGGGTACATGTTGGACAGTTCCCTTACTTGACCATCATGTTAACTCATGCAGCTCATAGGTATATCTTCAAGATCTAAAGAAGGGTTCACCTCCTTGTACTCCACACTAATTAGACCCATCATTCAGTATAACACCCTCTTTGGGATGTACCTTATGAAGCTTGCCAAACAACTGGAGAGACCCAGAGGCTTGTAACTAAAAAGATCAAAAGCTTAAAAGACTTTGACTACCAGAAAAGACTATAGGCTTTGTCCTTTTACTCAGTTTTATATAGACGCCTTTCTAAAAATGTGCACCTTGTTTACAGAGCTATAAGGGATCCAGTAAAATAAGGGATCCAGTAATCCAAGAACTCTTACACTTCAAAAAATCAAATACTCCAGCTAACAGTAGGGACAGAGATCTAAATCTACTCCAACAAATAAACAAGACTATGAAGGCTAGATTTGTTACACAGTGCCTACACCTTTTCTACAACAGACTCCCTGTTGAAATTAAGCAGTCTGACACTCTCTGCCTATACAAAAGAGCTGGTCAGCTGGATGGATATTTGCAGATTCACTTTGGTATGACTGGCCTGCCCATCCTTGAAAAAGAGGGAAGGCCTATGTGTAGGTTTTAGCAGGATGGAAATGTCCTTGCAGCTTAGAGTCCTTATGACTCCTACTGTCCAGTGATCCTATGATCATGCTGGTGTTATTTAAAAGTTTCTTAATGAAAACTAAATGATGAATGAAGATATGCCTGGGATTTCATTACATAGCCTAGCAGATGACATATAGCTTGTCCTAGAAAGGCCCTATTCCAAAACATGGTATTCCACGATTAACAGACATGTTAGTTGTGATGAAGTAAAACATCTGATACTTTGCATGTCTCTGAATCGTAGTTACTGCCAGAATGTGCAGTTCATTATTAATCTGCATGTTCTGGTAGTAAACCGTTGCTCATGTAAGCATTGCCTTCCCCCAAGTCACTTTCCCAAAAAGACAAGTACACAAAACACACATGCACACAAACACTGTCTACAGTCCCTGTAGCTGTCCCTGACCTATCTGCTTTCCTATGGCTCCCCCTCCTCAGAATCCCTGTCTTGAACTTGCTGCCATTATGGCAGTTTACTTTTGAGTAGTCCCTGGTGTCTATTATTTCCCCCACCTTCCCAGTCTGCATACTGCTGCTGGTGCTGTTAAGGTACTGAACTTACATGTATCTCGCATATTTTGTGTTTCTACCACCCCTGATACCTATACTGTTGCAAGTGCCTTTAAGACAGTGAAGTTAAATGCATCCCTAGTGTCTATGGTCCCCGCCCTCTGATTCCTGTAGTGCTTTGGGTGCCATTAAGGCACTAAAGTCAAATGTTTCCTTGGTGATTTCCCCACCCATACCTCTCAACCTCTTAGCTCAACAAATCTGGACAAAGCCTTATGGGGGGACAAAGGCCCCAAAACAGAGACATATTTTAAACAGTGCTCTTACAAACTTAGAAAGTAGCTAGAATAACATGGTTTGTGTTGAAATGCATTTTCTAAAGGATATGAAGTCTGAAACTCAAGTGCATGTTATTATTTAGTAATTTCATTCCTCAGACCATCCAAGTGATTTGCCAGAAAAACATACATTTTATGAGAAACAGACCAAAATTTTGAGGCGAAAATCTAGACATTCTGTAAAAATCTATACAGTTGAGAGGTATGTCCCCACCCCCAATCCACAGCTTGCTGGTGTTGCAATTAATGAACTGAAGAAAATGTTTCCTAGGTATCCAGTGGCTTTGCCCGCCACCAATCCCACTACCATTGTCGTGGTAGGTAGGTGAACATGGCCCATTCACCATGTTCAATCCCATGCTGTGGTAGGACTGGCTGTGCTAGTCTACACGTTCGAGCAATTTCTTAAATTACTCGGCATGTAAAAGCCTTCTTGGGGGCAGTACCATATGAGAGAGAGAGAGAGAGAGAGAGAGAGAGAGAGAGTTCACATGGTTAATTTGCATATGCCTCTACCCCATACTGCATCATTAGTATTCAGCACTGCTGTGTGGCCAACCCCTTATTAAGGTGGTTGCTGATTCACACACATCACTGTACTTTCATGAGTCCTCCATGGCCAGATTTTTAGAAAGCTACTACATAAGTACATTTAAAGATGTTCACTGTCATTTTGCATTATACACAATTTCCATTAGGAGCGTTGTTTTAAACTTCTGGAATACTTCATTATTGAGTTGTCATTACATCAGAAATAATAAAAATCCTATTTAGTTCCCCTATGTGCATTAGTTTTTGTTACTGGACATTTGACACCCCCAGCCTAGTTTAGATTCACGTGCACTATACTAGGCAAAGTATGCATCTTTACAGCAGGATCCACCCACTAAGTGCATGTTAGCTGAGGATCATGATATATTATTCTGAGAAATTTGCTGTAATGCTTCATACAGTTAAATAGAAATGTTCCTTAATGTCTATTTAATACCAGTAGTCCTATGAAACCATCTGGGTGCTCTATTTTGCCATTTGATTTATAAAAAAAATGTGTTTGCTTGCATCTTAACTCCTACAACACCCCCCCCCAAAAAAAAACTAGTCTGATTCTAGTGAATCCAAAAACATAAACAGCTATGAAAACTTCTTCCAGTATTTTCCAGTATTACTCCATCCAATAGAAACTGTGGTGGTGGTGCTGAGGTAGCGTTGTCGCCTCACAGTAAGACGTTGTCCAGTTCTATTCTCAGCTAGAGCGTCTTTTGTGTGGAGACATGCGTGAATGGGCATACCTTCGTTGAAGGTTGTGCGTCAGGGCCAGAAACTTGGCATGTAAAAATCTACTGCCAATCATTAGCGGACCGGAGTTCCACTGTGGTGACCCCGAACCAGGAAAAGCCGAAAGACACAACAACAACAACTCCATCCAAAAAGACTAGATATAAAGTACTTCCCTAAATATAAAATACTAGGTGTCATCACAGACTAATATCTGAACTTCAACCCTCATATCAACAAACAGTAAAAAAATCATAAATTAGCTCTGTTTAAGACAGCTAAATCTTATTTGACATTTACAGGTTAGAGTCACAAAAAGAGCATACCTTCTCCCAAAACATCTTTATGTTACCTTAATCTTTACTAACCTGTAATCAACTCTCATTGCAGCTGGATGAAGCAAATTGTACTCACAAAAAACACCCCATCACAATAGCCTAAATGCATATAACTAACACATCCCACACCAAAATGTTACACACAGTCCCTTATAACAGTATATACCACTATGAAAATATTGCAGACTACTGTGTTACATAAGTTGTTTCTTTCGGCTTTTCCCGGTTAGGGGTCGCCACAGCGGAACTCCGGTCCACTAATGATTGGCAGTTGATTTTTACGTACCGGGTTGCCAGCCCTGATGCACAACCTTCAACGAAGGTACGCACATTCACACATGTCTCCACGCAAAAGACGCTCTAGCTGAGAGTCGAACCGGACAGCGTCTTACTGTGAGGCGACAACGCTACCGCAGCACCACCACCGCAAATGCATAAGTACTTGTATATATTCCTTGCAGTCTTTATACTTTGTAAATTTCTTCTAGAGCCTAAGCTAAGTTACAACTGTCCCATACTAAATTTTGTATACACTAATTTTGTGTTGCTTTGGTGCTCTTCTCTCTGATTCTCCACTGAAAAGGGTTTGCTTTGCCCCCCTGCACCACCTTAGTAATGCATGCTATCCTTAACCCTGCCCCTAACCATAATACTCACCCTACACTTTACTTTAGAAAAAAACATTCAGTAACACTACCACTACATGCAAACGCATACACACACATGCGCACGCATGCATGCAAGCACGCACACGCACACACACACACACACACACACACACACACACACACACACACACACACACACACACACACATATACAAACATGTTCCAACTCCTAATACAAACTCTTTTTCTTGTTTTGGCAACATGAATATATGGTGACACAGAATTTAAGTAAAATGAACATTTAACAAAATTTCCCCACACTTTGTACTTTACAAACAAATGTATTTTCAATAAAATGTAGTCTACCCATATGTCTACACATATATATATATATATATATATATATATATATATATATATATATATATATATATATATGCTTCCAAGAGAAATCTTTCTTTTACATCAACCATGCAGCAACATCAGTTAAACTGAGACTGCTAAAAATACTGTCTGTGTTGGTCTTTGTTCTTTCCTTTTTTCACACATAAGTCATATCAGGAAACTGCACACAAAGCACTGAATGCTAACAGGAATTATTACATAAATAAGTTATTAAAATACACTGTTCCAAATCACATTCTTATAAGAAGTCACAAAAATAACATAGCACCATCTTCTATTTGAATTACCAGTTTATGTTATTTACCAGTCAGTTTTGTCTCCTCTTACACTCAGTCACTGTCTTCCTTCATAGAGCAGAACCTAAGGTCACTACATCTGATCTCAATACTGCAGGAGCTCTGCCATAAGGCCGGAATCCTACAAGTGTACTGTGGATTTTGTCATTGTATAATAGCCTGCATTCACTACATCTGACCCCAGTACTGCATGAGTTCTCCCACAAGGCCCTACTCCTATAAGTTTACTGAGACTTTTGTCATTGTACAATGTAAGCAGACGTATCATGAAGAACCTTGCTGTGTATTAATGTTAATCAGCTAAATACATGCCTGCTCTGTGAGTGAAAGTCTCTGTGAAATAGTCTAAGGACCTCTTACTAAATTGACCGCTGTGCCCCTTTTCTTGACCAGTAAACTATACTGCATATGCCAGTTATTTAATCTCAGGAAATGACAGAAAAACTGTGTCTGGCTAAACAATTGCTCTCAGTTACAATTTGACCTTGAGAGTGGGATGGTCACTGTTGTAGAATGTATTGCTACATATCCCTTCATCGTTGCCTCCTTTTGTACTCAGTCACTATCTTCCTTCATAGAACATGTATGTATCACATGTTATTACATTTCTATTTGTTCTAAGACTGAATTACAATGAAAAACTGTGATAGTATATTATATTTGTAACTTTTTCATTCAGATCGGTTAAGCTTTATGTATGCTGAGCATGTTTCCCTTTAACACATATGTATGCAATGTGAGCTGCTGGTGTTCTGGTATATACATAATACCATTTTGATGTACTGGTTAATCCCATTAATGTTTTCTAAGTGATGGTTTTATGTTGTGCTTATCAATGTAGTGCCATGTTCTGATAATTTACTTGATACAGCAGTATATTTACACTGTATTATGGTTCTCTATCAGTATACTTCCTGCTAAAACTACTTTGAGCTTACATTCGTAAACTTTCTTACCATCACTCTTCTCTTATAGTTCCTCCATATTATCTTGCTTTGATGTATTGTGGTCTTTCCTCCATCTCATTATTTTCTATAATAAGTACTAACTGTATTGTCTCAATATAATATTACAGTTTAGTAGAGGTTTTCTCTTTCTTTCATTTCTCAGCCTGCAGTCACTACATCTGACCTCAATATTGCAAGAGCTCTGCCACAAGGCCCTACTCCTACAAGTTTGCTGAGAATTTTGTCATTGTATAATGTAAGCACATTTATCATGAAAAACCTTGCTGTATATTAACTTTAATTAGTTAAATGCATGCCTGTTCTGTGATTGAAAGCCTCTGTGAAATACTATGTGCACTCTAAGGACCTCTTACTAAATTGGCCACTGTCCCCTTTTTCTTGGCCAGCAGAGTATACTGCATATGCCACTTATTTAGTCTGAGGAAATGACTGAAAAATGTTTTAATTTGCATCTCTCTGTTAATTGCTTTATACTGGCTATAAACTTATTGTTATGTGTTATAATTTGACCTGAGCCCTAGCATTTAAGCCCTAACTTTGAAAGGATTTCTGTCTATACACACTGAGCAGAGTGGAGGAGGGGTGTTGACTACAACTCTGAGCTGAGATATATAAGTATCCTATTTTTTTGGATTATTTATACTGATTGTTTCTAGCAATTTATATATAGCACTTTTTATTGCCGGCTACATAGTTTTTAGTGTATTTTATTGCTATTAACTAATCTGCACAGGTAACTGATTTGTTTGCAGTTAAAAGCATTATGTAGAGTCTCTTTGCCCCTTTATCTGTTTAAAAACTTTCATTTTCTGGATTTCTGTAGTGTTTACTGTCTGTAGGTTAATAGCTTTAGTATTGTCCTAGTTCAGATTTGCTGGCTCTGGGCCTGCTTATTTCTGCAGTGATCGTTCAAAGCACATGAACAGGCCATCTTGACTTAGCAGAAGCCTTTCTTTACCTTGGCTAGATTGTGTTAATTGGCTGCTGGCTTGTGGGGGCTGGTTCTTTTGGGCTTTTTTTTTTAAAAAAAAAAGTTGTCTAAGGTTGGATCTTCTGGTATTTAAGCCCTAACTTTGAGAGGATATCTGTCTATACACACTGAGCAGAGTGGAGGAGGGGCATTGACTACAACTCTGAGCTGAGATATATAAGTATCCTGTTTTTTTTTGGATTATTTATACTGATTATTGTTCTAGCAATTGATATATAGCACTTTTTATTGCCTGCTGCATAGTTTTTAGTGTATTTTATTGCTATTAAATAATCTGCACGGGTAACTGATTTGTTTGCAGTTAAAAGCATTCTGTAGAGTCTCTTTGCTCCTTTATCTGTTTAAAAACTTTCATTTTGTGGCTTTCTGTAGTGTTTACTGTCTGTAGGCTAATAGCTTTAGTATTGGTCCCCATCCTCCCTCCCTGTTCGTGTCTTGTTGTTATACTTGGTGGCTATGCAGTTGCCCGCCCCTACTGTAAATCTGATCTGGGACACTTCTCCCAGTCTAGTGTCATTAGCTCATTCTACCTAATACAGAAAGAACATCTGAGAAGGCCTTATGTTTCTCCTTTTTCCCTTTCAAAAAAAAAATTGCCTGAATCTCCTTGTGTTCTGACTGTGCTTCTCAAATATTTTGGAAATATAGAGTATATTTCAGAGCATTTATTATAACTGTAATTGCCTTACTATTGCTACAACTCAAGTGCTCTAGGTTGCACTGCATCTGAATTGTTTGTGTGTTTTAGCCGCTTTGCTGTATATATAGACTTATCTGTATATGTAGACTAGCTACTTATTCTGCTGTATTACTGCCTCTTAAATCATTTTTCAGTTGTGCACTTGCCTTGCTTCATTTAAAAAGTTTTAAATTGCTAATTTTGTAGAGTTTTAATTGCATTTACTGTTTAGGACTACACACTCAAGTGTGTTAGCCTTTTCTGTGTTTATTTACTGTATTATTGCATTGTTTAGCCTGTTTCAACAAAAATATATATATACTATCTTGTTTGCTCATTTTCCACCTTTTCTAGCCAGTCCATATCCCAGGCTTTGCTTGTCTCAGGACTTTATTTTCTGTGCTCAGAGCTATCCAGACCTTGCTATGGTAGAGGGAAGTCCTACTGCCTACCAGTGGGACTGGTGAGCATTGTACTGCCTATCTAACCCTAGAGGAGTGGTTTCCAGCTCTGAAATTGTAATTGTATTAGCTTTTTGGGCTGATTTCTATCCCTTTTAACTTTATGGCTTAAAAACATGTGTGTTTGCACATTTTTCACATTGTGCAGCACTGCGAGGCTACAGTTAAACTATTCCAGGTGCCAGAAAGTTTGCTCTTCAAATTTTCCCTTAGAACTAGCTGGTTTCTCAGTAGTAGCACTAAAATCTGAACCCCTGTGACTAGCACTTACTCTAGAACCTGCTGGAAAGCACTAGGAAGCCTGAAACTGATACAAGCACTCAACTCTCCTTGTCAATAAGGAGAAATTAATCATAGGCACTAAACAGCCTATAATTGCAAAGTACTTTGCAAAGGTAAGGGAAAACAGCTCTTAAACTTTACAAAAAAAGCACCTAAACAGACATGTCCAAGGGTCAGCTTCTGTTGATTTCTCCTGTCCACCTGGTGAATCTGGGCATACTGGGGCAATGCGGCAACTGTCTCATGTATACAGACAATCCTCTCCTCCTACCACCCAACACTACAACCTGCGAGAGATGCACTTACATAGCCAAACTGGAAGCAGGCCAAAATTGTGCTAGACAGTCAAGAGAAGAAGGTTAACACCTGCACTACACCTCAAGCAACTCATAGCCCTACAAAATCCACACCATCAACACCCACACATAGCAACACTAAACTCACATATGCGGAGGCCCTTAACATTAACCTGCCCAAGCAACACAGACCTCCGAAGCTGAAATGCATACACCAGTCACAAACAAAGTGATACATAGCTAACAACACCAGTGTGCCACCCAACAACAGCCCCTAAGGCAAGACAATGTACCCAACACTTTAGTCATAGGTGACTCTATAGTCAGGCACACTGATGTCCCACTCACCAGGCTGAACAAGGAGAAAATTACAGTCAGCTGTCTTTCGGGTGCCAGGATCCGCCACATAACACATGCACTCAAGTCACTCCACAACAAGTACAAATACAACTCTGTCATTGTCCATGTTGGAGTGAATGACTTGAGACGTACCTCCCTGGACTACATGAAAAGAGACATGGAAGAGCTCTTGGATCATGTGGCCCAGGCAGGTATGACCCTAGCCCTGAGTGGCATCCTGCCTTCGCCCAGAATGATACCACAGTATAAGGACAAAATGATTGACTTCTACAATTGGCTAAGCTTCTGGTGTCATTCAAAGGGGATTCAGTATTTGTCTACCTGGGAAGACATGATCGACAAACCACGATGCTTTGCCAGAGAAGGACTGCACCTGTCACCCCTGGGATTCTGGTTACTGGCTAAAGCTCTTGCCACCACTATAGTGCCTTTTTTAGGCAAGGTTCAAAGGATAAAACCACCACTGTAACAGATACAAGCATGCAAAATCTGAAGGTAATGCTACTCAATGCTAGAAATCTAAACCTCAAAATGCACTTTCTCGAGGCACTCCTAAAAATGGAGAACATCGATATCTGTGCAGTAACTGAGACCTGGTTCAAAGCTCCAGAGAGCACCCCTGCAATACCAGGCTACAACTCTTACCACACTTTTCTGCCACAAAACCAAGACCGAAACACTAAAGGTGGAGGAGTGTCCATATTCACAAAGGATATTCACACCTCCAGGCTAGTTGCCCAACACAATGCATCTGAAATTCCCCAGGTGCAACTAACACAAGGTAAGACTGCAATCCAAATTGTAGCTTGCTACAGATCCCCCAACATGCCCCAAGATTCTCACTACACCTTTCTAAACATACTGGAAAATATTAAGATACAACCAAACATCCTAATACTGGGTGATTTCAACTACCCTGCCATTAACTGGGAAAGATACTTGAGTACCAACTCCTTTTCCCAATGGTTCTTGGAATTCATAAATTCCAACGCCCTGGATCAACTAATCCATTGTCCCACCAGGGGCTCCAATATCCTAGACCTGGTCATTACCAACATGGGAGATAGATGCTCCACACCAGTGGTCACTCCCTCATTGGTCAGGTCTGACCAAAAGCAAATCACCCTTGACATCCACATCCCACCCCCACTCCCCAGTAAGGAAACCTCCTTAAAAAAACTTCTCCAAAGCCAACTTCATGCTAATGAAGTCAGAAGTGACAAACTTCATGACACCAATGCAGACAGGATCTGAAAGTTCGACTGCAGAATTCTACACTAAGGCAGTGTACACGCACATCCACTCATGCATGAATCGTGCTTTCCCAAATAGAACCAAGATGCTCTTCTCCAAAAAAAGGAAGCCAATCTGGTGGTCCCCTGCTATAAACAAACTATACAACAGAAGGAAGAAACTGTTGCAGAAAAGAGGAAAATCCCAGGATGCAAAAAACTCCCTCACCAGCATCAGTAAGAAGCTGAGATCCCTCATAAAATCCTCAAAAGATAGTTACGAAAATAAAATTTCCAAAGATTCCAAAGACAACCACAAGGCATTCTATAGTTATGTCAAGAATCTAGATGGCAATGCTCAGATCTGCTCTGAGCTACAACAGAATGGCATTAAATATACTGATCCCAAGGATATTGCCAATATCCTGGCAGATCGATTTAGTGCCAACTTCACCCCCCTCTCTCCCCCTAAAGGACCTATCTCAATACCAAAAGATTGCCAAATTCCAGTAATCACGGCCACACAGGTAGAAACCACACTCTCTAAAGCTAAGAATACAGCATCCATGGGACCAGATAACATTCCAGGCTGTGTACTACATGAACTACAAAATGAACTGGCACTTCACCTAAGTGTCATGTTTAATCATATCCTCACCTCAGGCTTTGTGCCCACTGAGTGGTGCACAGCTACAGTTATCCCACTCCACAAGGGGGGATCCGCCTTGGATCCCGGGAACTACCATCCCATCAGTCTGACAAGCCTGATCTGCAAGGGCATGGAACGCATTATCATGGAATTTATAAACAAAGACATTGGCAACCTTCAAACATTGGACTACATCCAGTTTGGGTTTGTGAAGGGCCGATCTTGTCTCCTGAATCTGACTGACTTCTTCAAATCAGTCTCCAGACCTCTGGATGAGGGTAAGGCAGTCCACACAGCCTATCTGAACCTCGCCAAGGCCTTCAACACCATCCCCCACTCTGGAATCATAGATAAACTTACTAAGCTGGACACAAATCCCTACGTCACTCAATGGGTTGCCAACTGTCTTACTGACAGAACCCAGACTGTAAAAGTAGCCGACTCCAAATCCAGCTCCAGACAAGTGACAAGTGGAGTACCTCAGGGTTCAATCCTGGGACCACTCTTGTTTGGCATCTACTTCTCTGAAATACAGGCCAACGCTGAGGGACTCTGGCTAACAAAGTTCACAGATGACTGCAAACTGGGAGCCATTATTGAATCCCCAAATGATGTGGATATTCTACAAAGGGGCCTTACAGAAACAGATGCCTGGTGCCAGAGCCATGGGCTCAAGCTTAATGCCAAGAAATGTATAGTTATCCCCTTTGGAAAAAAACTGGAACCCATGAATTACCACATAGGTGGCAGGACTCTAAACATCGAAAGTGTGATGAGAGACTTAAGGACACAGGTGGACAGTGGTCTCACTTTCAATAACCACATCACCACAACATTCAGGAAATCCTTCTATGTGGCACACCTCATCACTAAGGGCTTTTCATCCAGAAAAAAGGAGGTCATTGTCCCACTGTACTCATCCCTCATTAGACCCATTATAGAGTATAATGCCCCATTTGGTATGTACCTCACAAGACATCTGCAACAGCTGGAAAGGCCACAGAAATACCTCACTAAAAGAATCACAGGCCTAAAGCAGATGCCATATGCTGACCGTCTAAAAATCTCCAGCTATACTCTGTGGCATATTGTCTACTCAGAGGCAATCTCTGCTTAACATACAAGGCCATGTCAATCCCTGAGCTGCTGGACATGCTCCACTTAAAGAAATCCCAATCCCTCAGAGCCACACGCTACAGGGATCTAAACCTTGTCATCACAATGAACAAAATATGCTGGAGGGATAAGTTCCTGGCCCAGAGACTTCCCATACTCTGGAACAAACTACCTGTCTATATCAAATAAAGCTCCTCATTAGTACTCTTCAAGAAATGAAGCATGTTCTGTTTATTGAGGTGACAAGGTTTAGGTCCCTATAGCATGTAGCTTAGAGGGACTGGGATTTCTTTAAGTGGAGCATGTCCAACAGCTCTGGGTTTGACATAGCTTTATATGTTAGACACAGATTGCCTCTGAGTAGGCGATATGTGACAGAGTAAAGCTGGAGTTTTTTGAGACAGTCTGCATAGGGCATCTATTTGAGGCTGGTAATCCTCTTTGTGAGGTATTTCTGCAGCCTTTCCAGTTGTTGTAGATGTCTTGTGAGGTACATACCAAAAGGGGCATTGTACTCTATAATGGGTCTAATGAGTGTTGAGTGGAGGGGAACAATGACCTTTTTTTTCCTGGATGAGAAACCTTTTGTGATGAAGTGTGCCATGTAGAAGAATTTCCTGACTACTGTGGTGATGTGATTATCAAAGGAGAGACTACTGTCCACTTGTGTCCCAAGTTCTCTTATCACACTTTCGGTGGTAAGTAGACTACCGCCTATGTGGTAGCTCATGGGTACAGAATTTTTACCAAAGGGGATGACAATGCATCTTTTTGGCATTGAGCTTGAGGCCATGGCTTTGACACCAGGCATCTGTCTCAGTGAGGCCCTTTTACAGGCTGTCCACATCGTTAGGAGTTTCAATTATGACTCCTAGTTTGCAGTCATCTGTGAACTTCATTACCCAAAGACCTTCTGTGTTAGCCTGTACTTCAGAAAAGTAGATACCAAACAGGAGAGGACCCAGGACCGAACCCTGTGGTACTCCACTTGTCACTGGTCTGAAGTCGGATTTGGAGTCTGCTACTTTCACAGTGTGGGTTCTGTCAGTGAGTCAGTTGGCAACCCATCTTGTGACATAGGGATTTATACCTAGTTTAGTGAGTTCATCTATAATTCCAGAGTGGGGGATGGTGTCAAAAGCCTTAGCGTGATATAGATAGGCTGTGTGAACCACCTTACCCTCATCTATGGCTTTGGTGACTGCTTCAAAGAAGTTAATCAGGCTTAGGAGACATGATTTTCCTTTTACAAACCTGAACTGGGTGGGGTCCAGAGTTTGGAGATTACCAATGCCTTTGTTTATAAGTTCCATGATGATATGTTCCATGGCCTTGCAGACCAGCCTCGCTAATCTAATGGGGCGGTAGTTCCCGGGGTCCATGGTGGCTTCCCCTTTGTGGAGTGGGATAACTGTCGCTATGCACCATTCAGTGGGCACAAAGCCTCAGGTGAGGCTATGATTGAACATGGTCCTTAGGTGGCATGCCAGTTCATTTTGTAGTTCATGTAGAACGCAGCCTGAGATGTTGTCAGGTCCCATGGATGCTGTGTTCTTGGCTTTAGAGAGTGTGTTTTTTACCTGTGCAGCTATGATTACAGGAACTTTGCATTCTTCCGGTATAGAGATGGGCCCTTTAAGGGGTAAGAGGGGGGGTAAGGTTAGCACTGAACCTATCTGTCAGGATGCTGATTCTCTATATTTAGTGCCATTGTGCTGTAACTCAGAGCAAATCTGAGTGTTGCCATTGAGATTTTTGACATAGCTATAGAATGCTTTGTGGTTGTCTTTAGAATCAGTGGTGATTTTGTTTTCATAATTAGCTTTGGAGGATTTTATGAAAGATCTCAGCTTCTTACTGAGGCTGACCAGGGAGGTCTTCCAGTCATGGGATTTTACTCTTTTTTGCAACAGTTTCTTTCTTCTGTTGTAGAGTTTGCTTATGGCAGGGGACCACCAGATTGGCTTACTTTTTTGGAGGATAGCATCTTGGTTCTGTTAGGGATAGCATGATCCATGCACTCGTGTAAGTGCTTATAAAGTGCATTTGTATAGGATTCAGCAGTCATACCTCTATTGCCATCAGCATGGGTATTGTTACATTTGTCACTTCTATCTTAAGAAGCATGAAGTTTGCTTTGCAGAAATTTTTTACGGTGGTTTCCCTAATGGGGGGGGGGGGGGGGCAGGATGTGGATATCTAGGATGATTAGCTTGTGGTCGGATCTGTCCAATCAGGAATTGACCTCTGGTGTGGAACACCAGTCGCCCATGTTGGTAATGACTAGGTCTAGGATATTGCTGCCCCTGGTGGGGGTGTGGATAAGTTGATCCAAGGTGTTGGAATTTATAAAGTCCAGAAAATGTTGAGCAAAAGAGTTGGTACATGAGTAGTTTTCCCAGTTAATGGTGAAGTAGTTTAAATCCCCCATTATTAGGGTGTTGGGTTATACCCTAATGTTTTCTAGTGTATCAAGAAATGAGGAGTGGGAATCCTGGGGCATGGTGGGGGATCTGTAGTAAGTTACAATTTGGATTGCGATCTTGCCCAGAGTTAGTTTCAGTTGGATAATCTCGGATGCATTATGCTGAGCAACTAGCCTGGAGGTGTGGATATCTTAATGAATATGGACACGCCTCCACTTTTAGTGTTTCAGTGCAGGTTTGGTGGCCGAAAGGTGTGGTATGAATTATAGCCTGGAAATGCAGGGCTGCTCTCTGGACCCATGAATCAGGTCTCTGTCACTGCACAGATGTCGATGTTCTCCATTTTAAGGAGTGCCTCGAGTGAATGCATTTTGAGGTTTAGACTTCTAGCATTGAGTACATTACCCTCAGATTTTGCTTGCTTGTACCTGTTACGGTGATAAATTTGCCATTTGAACCTTATCTAAAAAAGGCACTATAGGGGTGGCAAGAGTCTTAGCCAGTATACGGAATCCCAAGGGTGACAGGTGCAGGCCATCTCTGGCAAAGCATCGTGGTCTGTCGATCATGTCATCCCTGGCAGACAGATACTGGATTCCCTTAGAATGACACCAGAAGCTTAGCCAATTGTTAAAGTCAATCATTTTGTCCTTGTACTGTGGTATCATTCTGGGTGATGGCAGAATGCTAATCAGGGCTAGGGTCATACCTGCCTAGGCTACAAGATCAGAGAACTCCTCCATGTCTCTTTTCATGTAGTCCAGGGAGGTATGTCTCAGGTCATTCACACCAACATGGACAATGACAGAGTCATATTTGTACTTGTTGTGGAGTGACCTGAGTGCGTGTGTTATGTGGTGGATCCTGGCACCTGACAGGCAGCTGACAGTAACTTTCTCCTTGTTTAGCCTGGTGAGTGGAACATCAGTGTGCCTGACTATAGAGTCACTGAGTGTTGGGTACGTTGTTATGCCTTATGGGCTGTGGTTGAGTGGCACACTGAGTTTGTGAGCTTTGTGTCATTTGGGTTGTGTTGGGGGGGTGGAGGTTGCATGTGTTTCTGCTTTGGAGGTCTGTGTTGCTTGAGCAGATTTTTATTGAGAGCCTCCGTGAATGTAGGTGTGTGTTTTGTGTTGCTGTGTGTGTTTTGGTGGTGTAGGTTTTGAGGAACTATGTGATGAGTGTGGTGTGGTGCAAGTGTTTACCTTCCCCTCTTGACTGTCTAGTCCAGTCTTGGGTGAAGAGAACTTTGCTTCCAGTTTGGCTATATAAGTGCATCTCTCACAGGTTGTAGTGTTGGGTGGTAGAAGGAGAGGGTTGCCTGTGTACATGAGGCAATTGCTGCATTGCCCCAAGATGCCCAGATTCATCAGGTAGACAGGAGAAAACACTGGGAGTTGACCCTTAGACATGCCTGGATAGGTGCTTATTTATTAAGTACTAAAAACTGTTTTCCTCTAGACAAGTGAGGAAAGTTGAGTGTTGTAATAATTTGTAGCTTATTTAGTGCTTACAATGAGTTCTGATCAAGTGCTGAGCTCAAACAAACAGATTTGAGTGCTAAAACTAAAAAACTGGCTAGTTCTAAGGGAATATTTGAAGAGCAGACTTTATGGCGCCAGGAATAGTTTAACTCTAGCTACGTGTCAATGCATAAAGTGGTCTTTATTTCAAATGTCATCATGCTTATGTGGTTCAAAAGCTACCTGTCCAGTAGGTATCAGTCAGTAAAATGACACTCCATGCTCTCTCCTTACCTCCTAATCACCACTGATGTATCACAAGGCTCTATCCTTGGTCCCCTCTTCTTTAACGTTTTCACCAACACCTTCTACACATCCACACAGCAGGTCACCCTAATGCAATATGTAGATGATTCCACTCTCATTTGCACATCTGGTAACATGGTACACCTCCAACAAATTACTCAGGAAGCTTTAACAGCCACTGAAACATGGCTTCATAATTCACAACTCATGTTAAACCCAAGAAAGACCAAAAATACTTTTTTCTCCAAATCCCTCTCATGAAAAAAACAAAATGTTATGTCCTCTCATTGGTAGTACAACCATTGAAGCCACTTCTCCTAGCAAATTATTAGGGATGTTATTGGATGATAATCTTACATTCAACCTGCATACACAAAATTTTATAAAAAAAATCATCAAAAACTAGAGCAACGCAACTAAAACTACACTTGCTACTACTGATCTCCTCCCCACTCATCTTTCAGCACTTCCATCCTTACTAACCTTGAGGCCTTACTAAAATAAAAACTTGAACAATGCTATAACAAAGTTACTAATTTTGCAGCAAACACCCTTTTCATGACCCACCACTATATAGCTCTAATAACCCTAAATTGGTTAGAACTGCCTCCTCAACAAATACAGCTACTTACAGCCTATAAAATTATCCAGCATTCGTCTGCCTATCTAGCATTAAAAAACATTCTAGACAACAATGTTCCCAGTCAGTCACTGAGATCCAGTGATCAGAAACTCCTTACCTGTATCCATCAGGTGAATACCTTCTCTCCCATCTTTCAAAATCACTCTGAAAGATTTATTAGTTAAAATGGGCTCTGTTCTTTCTAAAAACAGGATAAACTATATCCTTAAATGTGAAGAAGTACCTTTTCATTCCTTACAAAGTCTTACTCTTCCTTCTTACTTCTTTCAGATTTTCTTCCCTGACTCTCTCGTAATATAAAATAAGCCTGTTTTTCCTTCACTTCATATTGCAATTCCTGTTTGTATTAGACTAACTTAATTTCTCTACTAACTGCCTAAAATTTCTCAAAATATTAAATGATTGCCATGTACAGTGGATATAAAAAGTGTACACACCCCTGTTAAAATGCCAGATTTTTGTGATATAAAAAATGACACCACAATAAATCATTTCAAACCTTTTCCCACCTTTAATGTGACCTATAACCTGTACAATTCATATTGAAAAACAAACAAATGTGTTAGGGGAAAAAATATAAAAAATAAAAAACATACAATAATCTGGTTGCATAAGTGTGCACACCCTTAAAGTAATACTTTGTTGAAGCACCTTTTGATTTAATTACAACATTCAGTCTTCTTGGGTAGGTGTCTATCTGCATGGCACATCTTGACTTGGCAATATTTGCCCACTCTTCCTTGAAAAAGCACTATAAATCTGTCAGATTCCAAGGGCATCTCTTGTGCACAGCACTCTTTAGATCACCCCACAGATTTTCTATTGGATTTAGGTCTGGGCTCTGGCTGGGCCATTCAAAAACTTTAATTTTCTTCTGGTGAAGCCATTCATTTGTTGATTTGGATGTATGCTTGGGGTCACTGTCATGTTGAAAGGTGAAATTCCTCTTCATCTTCAGCTTTCTAGTAGATGCCTGAAGGCTTTGGGCCAAAAGTGACTGGTATTCGGAACTGTTCATAATTCCCTCCTTCACTATAGCCCCATTTCTAGCTGAAGAAAAGCAACCCCAAAGCATGATTCTGCCACCACCATGCTTCACCTTGGGATGGTGTTCTTTTGGTGATGCGAAGTGTTATTTTTGAGCCAAACATACCTTTTGGAATTGTGGCCAAAAAGTTCAACCCCCACATGCTTTTGGGAGACTTGATGTATTGTTTTGCAAATTTTACACAGGCCTGGATGTTTTTCTGTATAAGAAAATGCTTCCATCTTGCAACCCTACCCCATAGTCCAGACATATAGAGAATATGGGAGATTGTTGTCACATGTAGCACACAACCAGTACTTGCCAGAAATTCCTTCAGCTCCTTCAGTGTTGCTGTAGGTCTCTTGGCAGCCTCCCTGACCAGTATTCATCTTGTCTTTTCATTAATTTTGGAGGGACGTCCAGTTCTTTGCACCATCACTATTGTCCCATATTTTCTCCACTTTTTTATGACTGTCTTCACTGTGTTTCATGGTATATCCAATGCTGTGGAAAATTTTTGTATCTTTCTCCTGACTGATACCTTTCAACAATGAGATCCCTTTGACATTTTGTAAGCTCTCTGCAAACCATGGCTTTTGCTGTAGCAGGCAACTGAGTAAATGTCAGGAAAACCCTACTAGGACAGCTGAACTTTATGTGGGGTTAATCAGAGTCTCTTTAATTGTTGGCAGGTGTGTACCCAAGAAGACTGAATGCTCTAATTAAATCAAAAGGTGCTTCAACAAAGTAATAGTTTAAGGGTGTGCACATTTATGCAACCAGCTTATTGTACATTTTTTATTTTTTATATTTTTCCCCTAACAGATTTGTTTGTTTTTAATTGAATTGTACAGGTTATAGGTCACATTAAAGTTGGGAAAAGTTTTGAAATTATTCATTGTGGTCTCATTTTTTATATCACAAAAACATGGCATTTTAACAGGGGTGTGTGCACTTTTTATATCCACTGTAACTTGTATCAGTTCTTAACCAATGTTTTTATATTATGTCTATTTGTTATAATTATTTAAATTGCAGATGTTTTGGTTTTATTTTTGAAGATTGTGAATTTATTGTTCTTAAAATGTTTTGCAACAACGTGGTGATTTTCTCACCGGGTATCTGCTGAAAATGGGCTTCGACCCAGTCGCACTTTCTCTGCAATCAAATGTTAATAAATAAAAATAAATAAATACTGTTAAAGAAGCTGGACTTTATTGCTGTTATCTGAATGTGATATGAAGAAAAACAAATGCATATACCAGTGCTAAATCATAAGACTGCATTTGTGATCGCATGGAAAGGTCTAAGACACACAGTTTCTGTTTCTAGTATCCAGTCTACATAGACTGCCTATAATAAAATAAATTAGTTTTGACAAACAAATTTGTTCTGGGAGTAATGCGGAGTTCTGTGTTTCATACAACTTTTTTAGAATAGAACTGTAGAACGTATGAAATGCTGCGTTAGGCATAGATAGTTGTCAATCCAACTTACTGCTATCTTTTCTGACATATCCTGGGAAAGAAGAAAACAAGAGACAGCTAGTACAAGATATGCTCAAGGCAGGAGATGGCTCATGTTTCCAGTGTTTTTCAGCCATTTCAATACCATAATGTTTTCACAATCCCCATTTTAACAGTCTTGCCACATTATTAAGTCTTTCAGTATACAGTCCTTATGCCATTGGTATGTCTAACCAGCAACAAGGTGTGCAACTGTTTCCAATTCGGTTTTACAAAACCTACATTTGTCTGTTTCTCCCACATGTTTAATGGACTTTGTAAACCAACATGCATGCAGCCCACTATCTTAGGACATCAATATTAACCTTTCATCTCTTGGTTTGAATTTGCCTCTCCTTAACCATCCCTGCATTTGTTCCTGATCAACATGAGGTTCTTCCAGAACTTTTCTACACTTTCAGCTATATTTACGAATCTTCCACATTTCTTGCCTTCTCATCTGATCCTTCACCTTATATTCTTTCTTTTGTTTTTTGGCACATTCTGTTGCTGCCTGATTTTTATCTACTTCTGGTTTGAGTTCCATTCCTGCTTGACGCTGATATGCTTCTGCTAGATTAAGCAGATAAGTCATCTTAGATTTATTCTCCTCATGATTCAGAACTTTCACTACATTTGGGTCTTGTGAGGTCAGCAGAAATGTGTGGAGTCCCACGCTGAGCATCCAAGTACTCCGGATTAGGCGGAACGCTCTGCATTTAATGATGAGCAAAGCCACTTTTCCGCTGTTCCGCATTGAAGAGCTGTGGCTCCGCTACATGCATTCTGATTGGTTTGTGTACCGCAATTACTGCCAATTGGCATCACGGTACACAAACCAATGGATAGCTCTCTGCTGCCCTTCCACATTACACAGCATTGGCTGTGCTCTACAGTTTTTGATTGGCTTGTGCACTGCATTTACAGCCAATCGTGAACGCAGTATACAAGCCAATCAAGTAACGAGTCTCAGAATGATGGGAGTCAATTACGCTGGCCACAGATCTCAGAGTTGTGTGACAACATGGTGAACTCAGAGGTAAGCTGATGCTGTCAACAAATGGAGAGCTACCTATGATACAACAGTAATATTGCTGTTTAAAAGTTATGATTTGTTGTTCTACCGAGTTTTCAGCTTTCTGGTGATATGTACAAGCATACACATACACTCTCACAACTTGCATCTGAAAGTTTTGGGCCAGATGATTTAAAGGATATTTGTGCTTAGTAATACTGGCTATTTTCTTTTGTATCAGCTAAGCTAAATAAATTGTAGAAATGATTAATTAGTAAAGAATGCTAGCTGTGTTTCATGCTTTTGCTGCCAGTCGTTTTTCTGTGACTTGTACTGACTTTTGAATGACACTTATTTTGAATAATCGTTGTTGAATGAGCTTCTCTTTAAGAAAGTCAGCTTCCATACGATTAAGAAGATTCTTCGAGAAGGTGATGTGTATACAGCATTAGCTTTAACAAGATTAAATATTCTGACATTTTCATCAGTAAGAATTAGGTTAGTATGTTGCGGTTTTATTTAATTTTTTGAAAAAAATCAAACTGTAC
This sequence comes from Protopterus annectens, assembly GCF_019279795.1. Lineage (NCBI taxonomy): Eukaryota > Metazoa > Chordata > Ceratodontiformes > Protopteridae > Protopterus > Protopterus annectens. The sequence continues at coordinate 817,408,126 of NC_056746.1, forward strand.
AATTATTAATATAAAAAACCTTACCTTAAATGTGAATTCTCTGTTTGTTTACTTTTGGTAAGGACAGGCGATATCTACTTGAATTTCTGTTCTAGTTTTGCAGCATTGAAGTATTTCCTGGTTGTATTTATGAAATGCAGGATTGCTGCTGTTTACATTTTCATCTAGTGCAAAATGATACATGTACTACAGTAGATAAACATTATAATTGATTTATAATTCTTAAAAAATAATAATTCAGTGATAGCTAAAATATGTTGAGATCACGATAATTTACCATTAGTGTAACTCACCGTGACAAAGGGAGATACTGCCAGCACAGCTGTCATCTGAAATTTTGTAAATAATTATATGTCATTTGTGAATATCAACATGAGCTATATGAGATGCTTGTGTTACAAATGTATTCAAACTGTATGTCATGTGTATATCAAACTAGGTTTGTACAGACATGTGTGCCAAAAAGATATTTTATAAAGTACTGAGTTTAAAGATGTATCCCTGCTGGAAGAGAACAGAAATGTACATGCACTATTGTAGCCATTTAAATGTATATAAAGTGAGTTGAGGACCTGGCCTACTCCAACTTACACCAGGGACTCATGCTAACAGTGGGTGCGGTGTATGTGCCCCTATTGGCCAGTATATGTCGGCCATAAACCCCAATGGTGTGTGTCCAGTTGCCCAGAAAGATAGGAACTGGAAATTTGAGCTAGGCTGTTCACTGGTTTATTGGCAGGCTAGAATATCAGATTATAAAATAAAGGTTTTGGATCTGAGAAGTGTCTTATTGAATTTTACAGATGTTCTACCATGCTCCATGGCAATAGCATGTTTCGTGCAGTGTGAAAATAGGGTGTTCCACATTTTGACCATTTGTCACACATTGTTAGGGTCTGTGTTCCACACTGGCCTCAAGAGGTTGAGACCTATGGTCCCATGTTTGCAGATCTATACATATAATCAATTTCAAGGATGCCCATCCCTCCTTCGGAATGGGGAATATATAACCTTGGTAGCACTGATTTTTATAAATCATTTGGTGACCATGAAGCATCCTTCTTGTTTTCCTATCTAATCTATGCAACATGTTTTGGGGCCAGTCAATCACTCCAAAACTGTAAGTTAGGACAGGAAGAACAAATTGGTTTCTTGCTTGGATTTTGTTCCTAGATGTCAGTGCTGTTTTCAGGATTAATTTAAGTCTTCTGACGTATTCCTTACTGAGTTTTATTTGCATTTCTTCATGTTTTATTGTTGATCCTGCATCAATTTCCAAATATTTATACACTCCTCCTTGCTCAAGTTCTTTTATATCGCATTCTTGTCCCAAACTGATGTTTTCCTTGTGTTGTAGTTTTCCTGCTTTAAAGGTTGCTTTTGCACATTTATCAAGACCAAATTACATTCTTATATCATCTGAAAATGTTTTGATAACTTGCAGTTCTGCTTTCAGTTCCTCCTCTGATGAGCTATACAGTTTTAAATCATTGACAAAGAGAAGATGAGAAGTCTTTACACTTTGTTGTTTTCTAGGAGCCAGATTATAGCCATGGCCTAAGCTTTTAAGTAGACAGCTTAATGTGTTAAGGGCAAGGCAGAACAGCAGCAGTGACAAAGACTCACCCTGGATTATCCCCTTCTGAATTTTTATCCCTGGGATAATAATTTGTCCTTTATCATGGTTTAATTGCAAAGTGATCTGCCACTGTTTTGTGGTCGCAGTAATCTAGTTGATTAATGTAGGGTGTATCTTATACATTTTAAGCACTCTTTTATCCACGAATGTGGGATACTATCAAATGCTTTTTTGTAGTCAATTCATGCCACACTTAGATTCTTCCCCTTTTTACAGTTCTCCACTATGACTTTATTTAACAACAAATGATATTTTTTTTCCATATGACTTACTTCTACTGCCCTTTTGTTCTACTGCCTTAATTGCATTTTCTTCTAAATGACTATAAAGTCTGTCGGCATAAGTTCCTGTGTATAGTTTATACGTCGTCGGAAGGCAAGTTATTGGTCTATAATTTTTTGGGTAGCTTTCAGGTTCACTCAAACAGGAGCATTGTTTTTCCCATTGTTAACCAGGTTGGTATCTGTTCAGGGTGTGCCTATAAATAATTCTTTCTCACAGCTAAATCTTTGTGCAAAGATGTTAATACTTTCAGCCAAAAGTTAGGTACTGCATCTGGGTTTGGGGTTTTCCAATTAGAGGCATTTCTTAACTTTGTTTCAATCTCTCTGGCTGTTACTTCATCCCATTTCATATCCTGTACCATTAAACCCCTTATTCTTTCTTTAATTTCTTCTGTCCATTTAGCATCTTTGTTATGTTCCACAGGATCTTCATAGATACTTCTCCAAAATGTATCTATTTCTTCTTTTTTTGGTGGTTTTTCAATTCCTGTTACCTTATTCCCAAATTCTCTAAAAGCTTTTTTGGGTCATCAATAAATTGCTTAGTTTGTACTTTTCCTTTATATTTATCTTTGTATCTTCTAAGTTTTTCCGCCTGTGCTGACATTTTTGGTTTGTTATTTACTATAGTGCGTGATAGATCCTGGTCTGTTCTAATACGGTGCATTGCTTTTATCACATCTGTCTTTCTTAGTATTTTTGTTGATCTGTTCCCTCTTTTATAGTCTTTTAACAGTGACACTTCTTGTCTTAACTGCTTTATAGTTTTCTCTATTCAATATTTCTATGATGGTATTCAATTTTTCCTCTCCTTTTCCTCACAACCTTGTGTTCTTGTGGTAGAACATTATCAGTTATTAATTTAGCTGCAGAGTAATATAGCCTGTTTATTTCTGTTATATCGCATGGCTCTCTATGAACAGTCCTAATTACTATTTTCATTTTTTTTTATCAGACGTCTGACTTTTTGGGTTTTATTAACCTTCTGCAGTCTATTTCTTTCATTGATCTTGATATATCTGTCTATGTCTAGTAAATCAAGCAACTCTTCTCTTACCTCATTTTCTTCCAGACTGAGGGCACATCCCTTGTTTTCCAGTTCCTCCAGGCATTCTCTAGAAGATTCTATAGCATCTTCCTGTGGCACATTCTCTTCAATTTCATCCTGTGCCATCCATTGCTCTATTATATGGGAACTCACTGGCCTATCACTCCTCAACATTGACTGCATCAGAGTTTCCACAGTTTCCTGTTCCTTCCCTTGCTGTCTAGCTTTGAGTGAACATCGATACTGGTTTCCTATGGAAGGCTCCAACTTATTTTCATATGGCACCTGCCCAATTGCTTCCAGTTCCACTGGTTTCCCCTTAATTTAGGTATCCATTACCCTGTCCTGTTATGGTGCTTTCTGAATTAGATTTTCTACACCAAATCCTTCCATTTGCAGGTACTCCATAACCTCAGTTACTACTTCTTTAACTTCTCCATTACTAATCTCCTTTTCTACTTTTCCTCTTTGTCATATTTTTTTATACTGTAAAGTTTTCCATGTCTGGATTCCTTTGCCTGCATTTCTCTTCACATATCTTTGGTGCTGCTCTTTTTTGTATTGGTTAGTTTTGCTTTTTCCTTTGCATAAATATTACACCATATTAAATCTCTTTTTCTTTCCCATGTCCATATATCTTCTTCAGATGTTTCCTGATCTTCCTGGTTCTCCTTGGTTTGGGGACTCACTCCATCCTGCTGTGATGTAACCTGTGTTAGACCTTCTACACCAAATACTTCACTTCGCAAGCACTCCATAACTTCAACTTCTATTTTTTTAACTTCAACTTTACTAATCTTCTTTTCTACATTCCATCTTTGTGATATTTTTTTATTGTGAAATTTTCCATATCCGAATGCCTTTGCCTATATTTCTCTTTGAATATCTTTGGGGCTGCCTTCTTTACATTGATTAATTTGGCTTTCTCCTTTGCATAAATATTGCACCATATCAAATCTCTTTTTCTTTCCCAAGTCCATATTTCTTTTTTTATAGTTTTCAAATATCTCTTGGTTTTGTTGTTTATATCTTCACACTTCCTCAGATGTTTCTTTTTCCAAACAGATCAAGGTTTATTGATCTATATACTGTTTTTCACAAATCTGTTGTATCAATGGACACAAATTTTCATTTGATGCTTCTGACAGTTTTTCTTGTGGAAGTATTTTTCTTTCCTCTAACTTCTCTCTTAATCGTTTTGTATAACCTGTGTCTGGAAATTCTGGGCTTTTAGATAATAGTAACAGTACATAATTTATTTTTTATCCTCAACAGTCCACTCTATCATCTTTATGGCTCTTCTTTGGCCTATCAGTTTTTGTGATTTTTGTGGACTGCTACTTCCTTCTTAAACAGTGGGGGGGGGGTCATCCTCCCCCTGGACCTGGGCCTGGCCCCATTGTAGTAATGTTTCCATATTTTGAGGATTCTACACTGTCATTTTTTCCAGTCCTGGCACCTGCGTGCCTACCAGGATTAGACACTTTTTTTTATCCTGGGTCTTGTGCACCCAGCTATCTTTTTTTTAGTTTTTAACCTACTTCTGTCCATGATATATGCTATATAAATGCAGTCTATATATCAGTGTCACCTTGGTGAGATTTTGTGAAAACAGTGTCCACCTTGTGAAGGTATTCACCGAGACGTGAGGATGAATTCAATTCCAGCAGTACTACTCTCCTTTGCTTGCTAAGTTTTAATCTTTTGTATAGGTTGTTTGATGATTCTTAACTACTTTTTGATAACCTCAGACATTCTCAGAGGTAGCTATCTGTAAATGACATGTGCACCTGAATAAAGTCTCCTTTCAAATATCTGTATGAAACAATGTGCAAGTTCAGATATTTTAGTATTTCATAATAACTTAAATTGTTCATGTCTATGTATGCCTTTGTATATGCCCATTGTATTCTATGCAATTCACTCATGCTTGTTTTCTTATAAGGTTTCCATATTGCAATTACATACTATAGTTGGGGTCTAATGTAGCTTCCAAACAAAGATGAACTGTAGTTTGGTTTTAATGTAGTTTATAGACAATGATTTCATCATTTCTAATTTCTTAGACTTTATAAATCTTTTTATGCAACATTTAGTTACCCACTTGTCTGATATGACTATAAAAATTTAAAGCTGGATCTAGCCATATACTAAGGTCTTTAAACGAATCTATAGTTTCAATCACAGTGTGCTATATTAAATATTTATCCTTCATGCTATGTCTCCTAAATCTCATATGCTTACTTTTTGATGTATTCATCAGCGTATTATTCTCCTGTGCCCAAACGGTACATTTAGTCAAGTTATTTTGCACACATGCCTTATCTGTAATACATGTAATCAGTTTACCCAATTTCAGGTCATCTGCATATAGACTGTAGAATACCTCAGATGAAAAAGATAGATCTGAAAATTATAATATAAAGAAATATGAGCCTAGGATAGAGCCCCATGGGATACTCTGACTGTAACCTCAAATTTCACCTGTCCAATTGTAGTATGATGCCTGCTATATCCTATTTATAAAGATTTTAAGCCATGCAGCTTTCCATCTTATCAAGATTACATCAATACCTAGTTGTTCTAATTTATTGATCAGTGTATGACCCTATTAAAGGCTAAAGTTACGTCTATATAAATTACATCACAACACATTTTTTTCATTTACAGATGTAAATATTTTGTTATAAAACATCATGTCACAGGTAGTTATGAATCTATTTTCAACATATACATGCTGATATATATGCTTTCAAGCTCTCAAGTTCCTTTTACATCTCCAACATCCTATATTTTGTTTAAACATTACTTCCATTGTATGTGGTGTTATAAAGGACCTATGAATAAATTTCCATGTGAACAGTTTCTATTGCAATGAATAAGATGCTTGCTTTGTGGGCAGAAGTATTAATTTCTTGTCATTATCATCTGGCATTTGATTATTTATTGTTTTATAGTAGTCCCAAATATTCTCTGCATGATATAATTTTGTTTTCTTAATTATTTTATAGATGTTTGATAAGTAAACTTTTCCATGAACAGCTTGTGTTGTTGAAAAGACCAAGTGTTCTATAAATGTAGGTATATTTTGTCCAATTGTTAATTGCATTGTCTCTATTCTGTTTAAGATGTACTGTCTTATATCCTGTATGCTTAGCCATAGATCATTACCTAAATCAAATTTGTTTCATTTTTAAAACTTTACCAGAGTCTAGTAACAGATGCCAATAAGTTAGTTCACACTTTCTAAGAGTCTTGATTATATCTATACCAAAAGTTGTAATGTTATTTTGTGTGCATTCAGTAGGATATAGCAAAAATGGCCAAGCTTTTATTTTGGGATTCCTATTCATAAGGATTTTATATCCTTTTACTATGTTTTTTGTAAACTTAGAACTTATGTGCTTCTGTTTGTTTTCTGTAAAGTGTTCTCACATCATCCAAAGAAATGTTTTGTTACTAACTCAGTATATTGTGATGGTAATGTAAGACCTGATTTTAGCCATATCTTTTCATGTATGTGTTTCTATCTGGCAGAATAAGCATTATTTACCCATAATGATATATTATTTTATATTAGATGACAGTGCATATATTTTTATATCCGGAAGACTGATTCCTCCCATTTTCCAGTCATTTAAGCAATGATTCAAAACTATTCTGGGTTTATTGGGATACCAAAAGAAGTTTAGCATTAGTTTCTTAAATTGTTTTATGTAAGATTTAGGAGGAGGTATAGAAAAGGCTTGTATGAAGTATAATATTTTTGAAAAATAATCATTTTAATTATATAATGCCTGTCCTCCATTGTAAAAAAATATTTATTCCATTTTTGAATGAGTGTTTTAATGTTATATAGAATATTAGAGTAGCTTATTGTTATTGACTTATATAGTTCATCTGTTAGTGTTACCCATAAGTATTTTATTTTATTGTCAGCAGCTATGTATTTATAAAAATCCTTATCTATGTCTTTCTTATTCTAGTGTATAAGTAACATCTGTGTCTTATTTTCATTAAATTTAAGGCCCGAGAATTTCTGAAAGAGTTCAATTAAATTTAATAGTGGTTTTAGACAGATGCTATTATCCCTTAAGGTTAACAAAATAGCATCTGCAAACAACTGAACCTTCATTTTGAGATGATTGTGAATTTGTATGCCCTTAATGTTCTTATTCATTCAAATATAATTTGCAAAAGGTTCAATTTCTAAGGCAAATAATAATGGAGACAAGAAGCATCCCTGTTTTGTACATTTGGTAATTGCTAAAGATTTAGAAAAGCATGATCCAATCTTTATATATACTAAGGATTTTTCACAAAGTGATTTAATTAATAGTGTGACTTTTTGAAAAAATACATATTCTTCTAGAACTGACCATAGATAATCCCAGTGGACATAATTAAAAGCACTATTTATGTCTAAACTGCCTATATTCATATTATTTTTGTATGATTAATGTAATCAAAGATATAATTCTTTTAATGTTATCATATATGTTTCTGTCTTTTATAAAGCCAGTTTGATCTTCGTCTATTAATAATGGAAGTAGTTGTTTGATCCTAGCTGCATGTATTGCCATAAACATTTTATAATCAATGTTTAGTAAAGATATAGGTCTGTACGTTGAACATTCCTTTGCATTTTTATCTGGTTTCAAAATGTGTGATATTATTGTATATTTTCAAGAAGGAGGAATATTTTTACTTTCCTTTACTAATGCAAGCACTTTTAATAGTAATGCCAGAGCTTCTTTGGTTAATAATTTGAACATTTCTGGGATCATATTATCTATGCCAGGTGCTTTATTTGGCTTTAAATTTGTAATTTGGGATTTAAGTTCAGTCATATTTATTTGTTTGTCTATTAATTTTATCTGATCATCTATTAGTTTGGTTTTGATATGTTTTCTAAACAAAGACTTTAATAGGTTTTGAAGTTCTATTACTTCCTTTTGGGTATTAACTTTATGAAAGTATAATTTAAATGCTTCTAGTATCCCTTCTAAGTCTGATACTTTCTTTTTGGTATCTGGAATGTATATTTCCTGTAGAATAGCAGGTGGGTGTTATGTTTCATAATTTGATTTAGGTGCAGTTATTCTTCAGAAAGCCAGGCCAGTAGCCTAGCCATCTAGAATACTTCCCCAGACTGAAATTGCTCAAATTGAGAAAGAACTTTTGGCAATAGTGTTTGCATAGTCCAAGTTTCATGATTATTTCTATGGTCGAGAAATCCAGATTGCAACTGATCATCAACCTTTGGTTACTGTTTTAAAGAAGCCTGTGCCTTCAACTCCAGCAAGATTACAAAGAATGGTGCTTAAATGGCAAAAGTACAACTTCAAAATGGTGTATATGAAAGGAAAACATCTTTATCTGGCTGATACCTTATCCAGATCACACAGATATACAACGAAACAGCTTGATGCAGAGAATTTTGACTTTGATGTCATGGAAGTGTGCAATTTTTCTACCATAAGACTGATCCAGTTTTGCAGAAGCTAAATCGCTATATCCGTGTTGGATGGCTTTCAAAGCAATCCAGTGTACCACCAGAAGTGCAATCTTACTTTCCTTACAGAGATGAGCTGTTGATGGAAGATGGCATTATTTTCAAAGGTTCTAAAATTGTTGTTCCTGCAACAATGGGAATATATAAAGATTTTGCATCATGGCCACCTGGGTTCCAAATCTACTAAGAGAAGGGCAAGAGGACTTGTATTTTTGACTTCTCTAGTGAAAGTCATTGATAGAATACTTTCTTCCTATTCAGTGTGTAATAGTCCTAAAGCGAATTTGTAAAGAGAGCCACTTCAGCTAAGTCAAATTCCTAATCTATCCTGGTCAATTCTAGCTACTGACATATTCAAGTGGAACAATCAACATTACTTAGTACTGGTAGACTCTTACTCAAATTGGTACAAGCTTGATCTACTACCTAATCTCACTTCTACTACAGTCATTACTAAGTTGAAATGCCATTTCTCAGTCCATTGCAGTCCGCAGAAATTAATCTCTGACAAGGGTACACAATTTGCCAGTCAATTTTTTCAGAAATTTGCCAAAGAGTAGGACTTCATACATGTTGCTAGTAGTCCAGAGTATCCGCAGTCAAATAGACTTGCAGAACATGTGGAACAGAGTGCAAAGCAATTACTTGAAATGTCAAAGCATGATAATACGAATTTTTTTTTAATTTACTCAATCTCAGAAATATACCCCATGATGATATACTTGGCTCACCTGCTCAGAGATGTCTATCTAGGCAAACCAGAACAACATCACTTATCAGTTCAATGAGGCCTAAAGCTAAGAACAGCCAAGCAATCAAAGCCCAGTTATCTAGAAAGTGTTCTTTTAAAAGTCCAGCTATGACAAGTCAAGCAGATTTCTTTGTCCATTGGAAAAAAGAGAGACAGTGAAGCTACAGACGGCGAAAGGTTTCGACCAGATTGGTCAAGTAATGAGTATTTGTGCAGAGCCAAGATCCTATTTTGTTGAGGGTGTGGAGTACAGGTGAAATCGCAGACATTTTCTTCAAGTAGAAGAACTAATATTGCAGCATTGTACCTGTGATGAAGACTCTAACTCTCAGACCAATCCAGATGATATTCCTGTTCCAGAACGTGTCTTGATTATTGATACTGTTCTGGCAGATGATTCCAGTGTTCCTAAGATTAAACAGTCAACAGAGACAATCCCAGCTGCTAAACCAGATCCCAAATTTTATGTCACTTGACATGGTCACATTTCAAAGCTTAGTGTGAAATACACAGCAACTTGGTCAAAGTGGAATATATGTATCTACCTTTGTATAATTGTATGATGAAAATCATTTCTGTGTAAACTGCATATTCATTAATATCAGCGATAATACCCAACTCATTTTCTCAATGAGGGAGGATGTAGAATAACAAGTGAAGGAAGTACAGAGATGGTGGAACCAAGAACCCAAGAATATAAATATAAGTATGAGTAAAGAGACTTGTAGGCTGGAGAATAAAATACTTGTAATTTATTCCAAAACACAAAGTTAGGTAAGCGCTTTTGAGGCAATCCTCTTCATCAGACCTTAATACACAAATAAATTAGCACACAATGTTTAAATAAAACCAACAACCAATAAAAATTCTTTAAAAATCAGTGAAGCAACCCTCTTTTTTTCAAGAGAGGTTTTAAGGACACAGCACTGTTAAGGCCAGGTGATAAGTATGCCTTAAAGTCCACTATCCACCTTAATTCAGCATATTCAGTTTCATTGTTAATGTCACCTTCTCTAAAACTCACATTCATTTTCTGCAAAACCAAAAATTTAAAATTGTGCTGGTCTCCACAATCTAAAACATGCTTGGCTAGTGCATTGGTAATCTTGCTGTTCTTAATATCATTAAGATGTTCCATTACCCTTTCTTTTAAAGTTGTATTGGATTTACCAATGTAGAATGCACTACAGAGATTACACTTGGCAAAATACACAATGTTTTTAGTAGAGCAATCTGCATAAAATAAAAACTCTACAGACTTTTAATGCACAGGGTGTAAAATTATGCAAGTAGACCAAATACTATTACAAATTCTGCAATTTCTGCAAGAAAAAGTTCCTCTATGCTGAGAGACAAACCTGTCACATATTTTCTTCTGTTTGTAACAAAGTTTCTTTTTCAAATTCTTGCCATTTTTGAAACTAAAACTGGGTATAGAACCAACAACACGACTGATTTCAGGGTCAGTAAGGAGAATGGGCCAGTTCTGTTGAATGATGTCACATGTCTTGTTGACATCATTAGAAAAAGTAAGACATAGCCTATTCACAGATGTTGAGGAGATCTGCCTTTCTGAGAGTGCATTCACTAGATACTCATCTGAATAGTAGGGTTTGGTTTTGTAACTTTCATATGAATCTACTTCCACTATCGCTCTGTCAATATCAGACTTCTTATATCCTCTCTCAACAAACTCTGTAGTGAGATGACTCATGGCTTCCATTAATTCTTCCCTGTCTGTATGTAATCTCTTGACTTGGGTCTTAACTATATTCTTAGTAATGTGTCTAGGGTGCATACCAGAGCGGTGAAGAATGTTGTTCTTCCTACAGTCCTTCCTATGTATTCTGGTTGAGATATTACCAAACATAGTTTTACTCACAGTTACATCCAGAAAGCTGATTTCACCTTTGGAGTGACTAAGGGAGAAGGATAGGTACCCAGTTGTGTTATCAAGGAACCTAACATATGTATCTAATTGTGTCTCATCACCATGCCAAGCAAAGAAGATATCATCCACAAAACATTTATAAAGCATAATGTGCTGCTTGTACATGTCGGAGGTAAAAAACATTTCTTTCTACCATTGGACCAAAACAATATTGGCATATGTGTTGGCCGTGCCCGTAGCAGCTCCCACTTTCTGAAGAAAAACTCTCTTTCAAACAAAAAAACATTACTCTCTAGAATCAAGTCTAGAAGGGCACATATCATATTGGTTTTGGTATTGCTGAAGTTGCTCTCCTTGGTAAGAAACTGCCTGACATTCTCAATCCCTTCATCTTTGGGAATAACCATGAACAAAGAGTTCACGTCCAATGTAACAAATATAACATCAGTTAAACCTACAGCTTGTTGAGTTTCAGCCCAGTCATAAAGATGTTCTAAGAACTGTTTGCTGTCACAGAAGCCAGTAGTTACCTTATTCAACACAAATCTTAGCTGTTTTTCTACATATATAGACATTGGCTCTGTGAGCCAACCTCTTCCTGATACAATAAGTCAAAGTGGGGGATTTTGTGGATCTTTATGCACTTTTGGAAGACCATAAATTGTTGGTATAGTCGGATGTTCTACACTAAAATAGTTGAAAAGATTGCTGTCTATTTGGTTAGTCATGAGCAAATCATATAAATAGAAATTCAGTCTGTTGATAATACCATTAACCTGAAATTTCTGTAATATGATGTGCACTTTTTCATCATGAAACATGCTAAACATCCTATCCATATAATTTTCAGTATCAAACACAACAAATATGTAGAAAAACAGCTAAGATTTGTGTTGAATAAGGTAACTACTGTCCTCCGTGACAGCACACAGTTCTTAGAACATCTTTATGACTGGGCTGAAACTCAACAAGCTGTAGGTTTAACTGATGTTATCTTTGTTACATTGGACGTGAACTCTTTGTTCACTGTTATTCCCAACGATGAAGGGATTGAGAATGTCAAGCAGTTTCTTACCAAGTAGAGCAACTTCAGCAATACCTAAACCAATATATGTGCCCTTCTAGACTTGATTCTGGAGAATAATGTTTTTTTTTGTTTGAAAGAGAGTTTTTTCTTCAGAAAGTGGGAGTTGCTATGAGCACAGCATGTGCCAACACATATGCCAAAATTGTTTTGGCCCAATGGGAGAAAGAAATAGTTTTTACTTCCGACATGTACAAGCAGCACATTATGTTTTATAAATGTTTTGTGGATGATATCTTCTTTGCTTGGCATGGTGATGAGACACAATTAGATACATATGTTATGTTCCTTGATAACACAACTGGGTACCTATCCTTCTCCCTTAGTCACTCCAAAGGTGAAATTAGCTTTCTGGATGTAACTGTGAGTAAAATATGTTTGGTAATATCTCGACCAGAATACATAGGAAGGACTGTAGGAAGAACAACATTCTTCACTGCTCCAGTATGCATCCTAGACACATTACTAAGAATATAGTTAAGAACCAATTCTTACGCTGCAAAAGATTACATACAGCCAGGGAAGAATTAATGGATGCCATGAGTCGTCTCACTACAGAGTTTGTTGAGAGAGGATATAAGAAGTCTGATATTGACAGAGCGATAGTGGAAGTAGATTCATATGAAAGTTATAAAACCAAACCCTACTATTCAGATGAGCATCTAGTGAATGCACTCCCAGAAAGGCAGATCTCCTCAACATCTGTGAATAAGCTATGTCTTACATTTTCTAATGATGTCAACAAGACATGTGACATCATTAAAAAGAACTGGCCCATTCTCCTTACTGGCCCTGAAATCAGTCGTGTTGTTGGTTCTATACCCAGTTTTAGTTTCAAAAATGGCAAGAATGTGAAAAAGAAACTTTGTTACAAACAGAAGAAAATATGTGACATGTTTGTCTCTCAGTGTATAGGGACTTTTTCTTGTAGAAATTGCAGAATTTATAATACTATTTGGTCTACATGCATGATTTTACACCCTGTGCATCAGAAGTCTGCAGAGTTTTTATTTTATGCAGATTATGCTACTAAAAACATTGTGTATTTTGCTAAGTGTAATCTCTGTAGTGCATTCTACATTGGTAAAACCAACAGAACTTTAAAGGAAAGGGTAATGGAACATCTTAATGATATTAGGAACAGCAAGCTTACTAATGCACTAGCCAAGCATGTTTTAGATTGTGGAGACCAGCACAATTTTAAATTTTTGGTTTTGCAGAAAATGAATGTGAATTTTAGAGAAGGTGACATTAACAATGAAACTGAATATGCTGAATTAAGGTGGATAGTGGACTTTAAGGCATACTTATCACCTGTCCTTAACAGTGCTGGGTCCTTAAAACCTCTCTTGAAAAAAAGAGGGTTGCTTCACTGATTTTTAAAGAATTTTTATTGGTTGTTGGTTTTATTTAAACCTTTTGTGCTAATTTAATTGTGTATTAAGGTCGGATGAAGAGGATTGCCTCGAAAGCACTTACCTAACTTTGTGTTTTGGAATAAATTTCAAGTATTTTATTCTCCAGCCTACAAGTCTCTTTACTCATAGAATAACAGGTGTGCTGTACCATTAAGAAGCATTTACAAGATCTGTGTGTGCATATAAGCATCAAGCACATGTTAGCTTCAGTGCCATTATGAAGGTTCAGCAAAGTGCTAACATCTACATGCATGATAGCTAGTTTGTTTATACGTTAATGTTGCTTAACCTCATTTATGATGTGTTTGTATACAATAAAGCTGCTTGAACAAGAACCCACAATGCTCTCCTGTTTTATCCTGGCCTGGTGAGTGACATTTCCTTTGTTTGATTAGCTTTTATGATCTTTTTAGTTCTATTTGCTATTCTTTTCTGATTTCTGGGGTTCGTTGAATAAGAACATAGTTTGATCTTCTCTAAAATTATCATTCCCCCGGATTTACTAATCTTCCATGTAGGATTAGTCTAGTCCTGCATGGAAGCTGCTGCTTAGGTGCAGGACAGCAGCGCGCCATGCATATTAATGAAGGTGCGCTGCCCAACCTCCTAGGCATACACGGACTGTGTATGAGTGCAGGTGGCGTGTCTGAGAGCAGAGCTCTCAGAATAAACATGCCCCTGCAAAGTAAATAGCAGAAAGTGGAAATAAATGATTGAGGCCACTCATAGGTGTCAGCATATCCCCACCAACAGTCCCCATGTGTACAACAGCAACAGTACATATAAATAAATTGAAGAAAACCCATTATATTTATCTTAAATCTGAGTACAGCTATTCATAGGTGAGCGGGTGTGTCCATTGCTTAGCTACGGTTAAAGCAGCTTAAAATGCCAAAGAGGATAACAAGGAAGATATATGCAGATAAAGCAGCACAGCAATAGTGTAGTGGGCAGGGCATCTGCCGAACAATCAGGCATTCCTGGTTCGAGTCCCACTGCAGCACATACCGTTCTCCATATGAAATCTGTACATGAACATTTTTTTCTCATATATTTGCTGTATAACCTACTAAATAACATTTAAATGTGAACTGGACTACTGTATTAATAAGGCACTAGTAAGCAGGTTTAAGCACAAATAAGCAGTAGTAAGCATATATATAAGCACTAGTAAGCGTGTTTAAGTGCACTTGCATGGGGATAAGCATTACCTACACAGATTAAGCAAAGTAGAACCTAACTGAGTGTTAGAAACTATAACCGGAGGTTAGCAGTGCTTAGCCCTGTGCAAACCCGCTCACACCAGCGTACAACTGCTTTAATGTGCTGTAATCACTCTGTATCCAGCGGCCCATATTCTGCCCAGCAACAAAATAAATAGCATCTGCAAGGCTCGAACTCAGGACCCTGTACACTATAGTCACAGCAGTTAACCACTAAGCCATCATAGCAATGCATATAAATGAGGTATCAGCAAACTAATCTTCACCACAGGAAAATCAAACCAAACGTGAACTGAATCTTTGTACAGTGTGATGTTGTATAACCTGCTTCTTCTTCTTTCAGCTTTTCCTGGTTAGGGGTCGCCACAGTGGATCACCTTGTCCGCACATTGATTGGCAGTGGAGTTTTACGGTGTCGAGTTGCCAGCCCGGCGCCCAACCTTCCACAGAAGGCACACTCACACGCACAACTAGGGCCAATTTAGAGTGTCCAATCAACCTGCAGCATGTCTTTGGGATGTGGGAGGAAACCGGAGCAGCCGGAGGAAACCCACGCGACCACAGGGAGGACATGCAGACTCCGCACAGAAGGCACCCCAGCCGGGGATGGAACCGGAGAACCTCTTGCTGTGAGGCGGCAATGCTAACCACTGCACCACCGTGGCCGCCCTATGTTGTATAACCTGCTAAATAACATAAATATGTGAACTGGAGTACTGCAGTAAGCATAGATGTGAGATGTTATTGTAATAAAGTGTAGAAGTCCCCAGGACCCCATACAGTGTATGTACACATGAATCATGGATACCAGACACATATATAACCTGTAATGAATAATAAACCACTGCCAAAAGGCAAATTAAATACTAATTAACTATTAAGCAATGCTAACCGCTGCACAGCTCAACTTAGTAAGTTGTAAGCAATGTGTAGGGCAGCCAATTTAATCTACCTCTTTAAGCAGTGCCAACTATAGGTAAGCAGGTGTGCCCATAGCTTAGCCTACTCAAAACCAGCCTATCATGGAAACGTGTGGGAAATTGGCCATATTTAAACCCCACAGGTGGGAATACTACCCATAACTGGTTGTAGCTTTTACTGCAGGCAGAATGGCTAGAGTGGGTGAAGGCACTCAATTTAGAGCAGAGCGCTGGGGCATCCAGGAGTCAAAAATCATGGTATGGCTCCTGGTAAAACACCATGAGGATAGACTACTGCAGGGCCAGTACCAGGGCTGGCAGTATAAAACAGAGGCCTGGGACAGTCTCGCTCATGACCTCACCAGTGCCGCAGGTATCCCCTAGACTGGTGAGCAGGTCAGGCACCACCATCTTGACCTGAAGGGGTGGAGTGGGGATGTACTGGAACAGTGGATCCAGGAATCTCATCAGATGCCTAATGCCCCAGTAATGAGTAAGTACTCATTCTACTAAGTAGGTAATAATTGCCTAGCTTGTGTATACTATGGATAGGTATGGCTAAATATCACTGTATTTCTCTGACAGCTGCAGATGAGTGGGCTGCGAACCAGCAAGCCCATGATGCTAGGTTGCAAAGGCTGCATCACGAGGCAGGTTAGTAATTATTCTGCATGTACTGTCATAACAAATAAATATAAGAGCCTGAGAAAGTGTCGTACCAGTAGAAATAAAGGTATAACCCCTGGAGTGCTTCTGTTTACTCTTCTTTCATATGTTGTTGAACTGTTGCATACTATAAATAGTACTGTTGCATTAAACAGTGTTACCCACACTGTGGTATGCAGATAAAATTAATATGAAGGTCTGTATAACAATGTTGGAAGTGCCAAGAGGTCAGTCATATTGTACAAGTGGGGGAGACTTAGACAGAAAACATTATAAAGCTTCACATCAATTCCCTGATAGCACAGTGTACTGTGATGTTAACTGTAAGTTTTATGTCACACACAGCAGGGGTTTGAATCCTGGGAGTGCTAGTAAGTTGCATGCATAATCATACCCCATACCTGTACAGATTTTGTTACAATGTTCAGATAGAAAGCTGTATGCATAATTACACCAACAACAGTACAGATTTTGCTAGAATGTTCAAATAGGAAGTTGTATCATATTCATACCCCTCAACTGTTCCAATCTGTCCAGCATGTCCAGATAAATGGCCTACATCACCAGCCTGGTACCCTGCTCCCCTGAAAAATCAATGTGATGATCCAAGAAATGTAAGCAGCCGTTAATGACATATAACTGATAGTCAGACGTGTACATAGTCGAAGAATGTATATGAAAACAAACCTGTCATTCCAGCATCTCACCCAAAGTGTATGAGAGCAATTCTCAACATATGTTGCAGTAACACCTGCATCTTGTCACGCCTATATGTAAGACATAGGTCACGTATATAATATCTATAAACATACCGATGTACAATATAAGGCCAATGGGTAGTGTAATAATACATGTAAGGGACAGATCAATGCAGTGAATATGAATGTAGTGAAAACTACAAGAATATATTAGTTGTTAATTGAACTCTCTCTCACTCCTACCATATGTGCAAAAATAACCCAATGACACACCTCAGTCGGTATGTGGACACTCCAAACTTTTGCTGGGACATATGTCCTATTGGTTTATAAATATTCACATTTGTTTCTATGCATGTGCCATGTTAAAATACCCCCATATTGGTGGGCTGTTGTCATCAATGAAACCTGCATGCTGTTGTAATGGCCACTGTTGCTCCATATATGCATGTGTTCTGCTTGCTCTGCAACTGTTTTACATCTGGTGTTTTGGGTTAATGGGTATACCTATGCATGCTGTTATAACTAATCCTGAATGTTGTTGACTATTACTGACCAATATCTGTCTGTAAACTGCAACACCATAGCTCGTATGGGAAGGTCAGTCCCAGTGGACCCACCTGTCCCATCTCAGCGGGCCATGGCACCGGGCACCAGCACGTCTGGGGTCCAGCCTGGGACCTCCTCCTACGTAGACCCTGCACCATCTTCAGGTGGAACCGCCGCAGGGGATGGGGCTGCCCCCCCCTGAGAGCGGAGACGGAGAGGAACCAGTCACTCATCGTCAGGTCCGGGCCATGGTGCATAGGGAGATCAATAGGGCTTTTCGAGACCAGCTATGCCAGCTTGAGGGCCAAGTGGTACAATTAGCGGGTGAGCATGTCCCTCGTACACAGCCCCCAGCATGACCACCATTGCGGCTGTGAAGGTGCAGTGGTAACTGCCCATGGGTGGGGACCTTAGTCCCACTGTTTCCATTTGGTGGCTCATGGGCTTGCGACTTCCGAACACCCCTCCCCGTCCAAGGTGTTTACCTCCCACATGTCATATACCGCCCCTGTATGCATCTTGTTTGTCTTGTCTGTTAACCTACCCAACCTACCTCCCCAAATATACCTACTACCCCTCCCCAGCATCCCACTCTCACCTGAAAAAAAGGGCAATCTGTTCCCACAAAAAAAATTCACCCCATACATAGCTGTCCATTTCACGCACATGTCAACTGGACACATGTAATCTGGTGTAATTGGCATCACAACAAATTTATGTTGTCCTCACCCCTCTCCCAGAGGTTTGAGTGTTCAAATCTACCTCCAAATTCAGTGTGTATGCACAGATGCTGCTATAGAAAAATAGGCAGCTATGGACCTTGCCTACACCCTTCCTGCACATGCCTAGCTATTTTCCCTGCTGACTCTCCCGCTTTGTGCCCCTTTTTCTCCACTTTCCTACCAACCCTTTTTTCTTTTCTTTTAAAGAAATGAGTGCGAGGCTAAGTGGCAATATGCACTTTTAAGCAGCAGTAAGTGGGTTTAAGCCTGTTTGCGCAGGGGTAAGCACTGCCTACAAAGGTTAAGCAATATCACAGCTAACTGAATGTAAGACACTGTAACCGGTAGTTGACAGTGCTTACCTCCACGTAAACCCACACAAACCCGTTTACAACTGTTTTAAAGTGCCTTAATCACTCAGTATCCAACCACCAGCGTTCTGCACCACCAACAAAATAAACAGCTTCTGCAAGGCTCAAGCCAAGGACTCTGCACACCATAGACAAAGGGATTTACCACTAAGCCATGGCAGATACAAATGCATTTGATGTTTTCAGAAACATATCATCCAGTCCAGTCATACAACAGCACAGAGAATGTATACCTACAGCTAGATGGATGCATGTGTGCAAATATATTACTGTCTAAATGGATATAACATATCTATAGATGTAGTCATATATATATATATATATATATATATATATATATATATATATATATATATAAACATATATAAATATATATATCAACATATATATAAATATCAACAGATACATACATATATATATATATAAATATATGAACAGATATACATGTAAATGCAGACAACTCCACATATATATGTCAACATCCATACGTCCACATATACACAGCAAATTACACATATGTACACAGATAAATGTCCCTATAGGTATATACGGACATAGTTAGAAATATGTAGGCAAATATATACACCCACAGAGGTATATATGGCCAGACATCTGTAGATAGCAATGGTAGATTAACAGACACATATATGTCCACATGCACCGTGAAAGGCCTTGACAGGCCCCAAACAATATACGTCACATACGAATTGGCATACCCCCTGCCCAGACAAACATGTCTGCCCTGCAAAACACTACCAAGCTCAATGTAATGTATGTGTGTCATTGAAATAGGGATTTAAATTAGCCCGTGGTCATGTTCCACATGTTGACATCACATCCCCCTCGCCCCCACCCACTAGGCAGCCCAAGCAGTACAGGCCCATCCAACCAAGGCCATCCCCGACCCATACATTCATTACCCACAGTTCCACTTCCCCCCCACCCGCTGCACACACGCAGCTACCATCTCAACCCTGGTTACCAGCCCATAGCTACCACACCACCACACATTGCCCCCACCACCCCCCCCTCGGGACCCATCCCTTATGTTGTCTCGACCCAAGTATCCTAGGTAATGCCCACGCCGTATCTATGCACATAGCCATGGGTACATATGTAACTCTGGGTGTAGACGAAAGTTGTATACCCAATGTTTGGGCTGTCCCACATGGGATGAATGATTACCTGGTACTAACAATAGATTTCATGTGTGACTCTGTGTACACTAACGTATTTAGTTGTAGGTATCGCAAAGCATATGTGGCACACAAGGTTGGCTGGTATGCACATGAAACAGTACCCTGCAATAACAGGCAAGATGACAGGATATGTAGCTAAATATGTAGAGGTATGTGTGTGTATATATACCCATAATACATGGACATATACCTCTTCCTCTCTGTTGTACAAATGTATACATACATAGACAGACATATATATAAATACCCACATATAGATATATACATATGCAGACACCCATACATCTACATGTCATTTTAAATATATATATATATATATATATATATATATATACATATATATATATATGCATACATATACATATATATATATATGCATACATATACATATATATATATATATATATATATATATATATATATATATATATATATAAAATATATATATGTGTGTGTGTGTGTGTGTGTGTGTGTGTAAATATACACAGATATATAGCTAGGATATGATACAGCAGTTAAGAATTACATATGTTCGCAGGCCGTGCCAATGGAGGTGAGGGGCCCAATCAACAAATGTGTAACACATAGCATCAACCCCCCTCCCAGCTAGACAGGTGAAACACACAATAAAAGTAAACAAACCACTGCTTCCCAGACTACAGGCAGGATACTACCAGTGGGAGAGGCCCGCCAAGTCTAATCTTGAAACAAAGACAAGAATGTCCTTTGCAGGACAGCCCAAAAATGTTATGGCTATTCGGGTTTCCAGCCATTACACAGATAACCTACGGCAGGGCATGCATGTTCCTGGACTACAAGGTTGCAAAAGCCTGATGACCCATGGGGTGAGACAACGTACGTGATGGGTCCTGAGAAGTGGAGAGTGGGCAATATGTAGTTGTGTGTTTAGACCCGACCTGTACCCGGAGTAAAGAAGAGTGCTGAAGAGGAGGTGTGGGTGGGGGAACTATGGGTATGAAATTATGGGCTTAGGCATGCAGGTGTTGGTTGAAGCAGTTCTATGTGGACCGCCCCAGGGATATAAGCAGTAACGAGCAGCCATGCCCGGTACAAGTCCCACTGCAACAAAGTCTTGCTCACATGGCAAAGGACGGCATAACCAGATGTGTTGTTGCAAACCCACTAAATGACACCGAAGAACACATGGTGGCAACACCCCACTGTAGGCATGTAAGCCAAACTAATTGGCATGACAAGGTATTATTGCTTTCCTCACCCCCACTCAGGAGTGTGTGTGTCCAAACCTACCCCCAAATGCAGGGTATATACACAGCTGTTGCTGTAGAAGAAATGGCCAGCTGTGGACCTATCTCATCAGCCTTCCTGCACATCCCTGGACATGCCCCTACTATCAGCCCCTCTGTGTGGCCCAATAACACCACTTACCTATTGACCCCTGTTTCATTACTAGTAATGTTCACAGTCACAAGTAGGTAACACCCTCCACACAACTATATTGGCAGAATCTGGAACCCCCAACCCATGTGTATTACCGCAGCTGTCCAACACGACAAATGTAAATAACACATGAAGGGAAACCTCAAGCTCACTTGGATCACCACTTGCTCACCACCTGGTGAAGTCCACCCCCCCCCAACTAACACTTCATACCCGTACATCAACTAGTGACACCGACACCTCCTGTCCTGCCTCGCATACAAATCCCAACATCCTGCAGACCTGCACTATTGCTCCCCAACCAATCAATCGAATGGCCTACTATACAGTTAAAATGTCCCCCCCTCCACCTACCCACCTACATCTGAACTATTCACATCTACTCTACATACACAGGTATGGCATAACTAAACCTAACCCGAACACCTGAGTGTAACCTATCCAGAACTGCTAAACTGGAATACCACTTCACCTTACACTGACCTTTGTGAACAGTCATACCTGGCATGTACACCTGACTTAAGCATGTATAATACCGACATGTTAATGCAGTAGCATGGGGGTATGCAGCAGCAAGCAGGATTACGCCTGTTTGGGCGGCGGTAAGCAATGCCCACACTGGTTAAGCATTGTGAAGACCAACCCAGTGTAAGACGCTGTAACTGGAGGTCAGCAAGTCTGAGCCTCGTGCACACCAGTGCATACCCACCTACACTTCCTCCGCAGTGCCTTAGGCACTCTGTAGCCAACAGCTCTCGTCATGGCCAGTAACAAAATAATCAGCACACCCAGGTCCCCCCCACTCTGCACGATATAGTCCAAGTGAGTTACCACAAAGGCATGGAAAATATACAATCAGCTGCTGTTATCACAAACATATCATCCAGCACAGTCAGTCAACAGTATAGGAAATGTTTGTATGCATGTAGAGTAATACCAGCAAACATGTGCACAATGCTCAATCACTGTATTCTGAGCAGTCTATGAGTATCAATGAACAGCATCCATCCACACATACTGTGAGAACAGTAGTCTTGCATAAGACTGAAGAGAAGAATGAAAAACGGGGCACACAGTGGAAGCATGCTTCATCCACGGAACTGGAAGATGAGGCTGGTCCGGTGTGTGAGCAAACCATTGCTTTTCAAACCCCTGGCACAGTGGGAGAAACAGTGAAGACAAGCAAAGTCTACTCATGACACAACAACAGGTACGTCCCCGGTGGGACGAACCAGACTTTGTGGGTCACAAAGATGTTTCCCCCAGTATCAGAGGAGGATCAAGGGAAGGCTCGAATGTACGTGGACTAAACAGATGAAGAGCCTGCAGAAGGTTGCATCGAGACAGTAAAATGGAGGAGTACCGAGATGTGCAGAGAGGGAAATGTGTGGAGGTGTGGTATGGTAGGGCTAGCAACTGGAGAATGGATGCTGTGTACGTGGAGCTCGGGGTCTGGGGAAAGGGAGCATGGGTATGACATTAAGATAGAAATGCAAATGAAGCCATACAGCAGTAGTATAGTGGGCAGCGCATCTGCCTAACGTGCGTGCATTCCCAGTTTGAATCCCACTGCAGCACATTCTATTTTCCATGTGAAATTTGTATATCAACATCGTTTTGTTGTATAACCTACTAAATGACATTTATACTTGAACAGGAGTACTGCATTAAATGCACATGTGAAGTGTCAGTGTCATAATGAATAAGGCACTAGTATGCAGGTGTAAGCACAAATAAGCAGTAGTAAGCATAGATAAGCATTATTTTGATGGAGATGAAAAGTCTGTAACATGAACATGTCGGCACGAGTGACAGACTTCAATCCTAAGACCATCCATGTCAATTGCCAAGAGAATGAGGTACAGGACAAACATATAAGGCGAACATGCATGGACATATGGACAGATATATATCTGTAAATGTAGACAGATAGACAGCTATAGGTGTATATATTTGTATGTATGACTCACAAAGAAGCATATAACAGCACTCGTACCTAGATAGATAAATATGTCCAGTGTATATATGTATATATATATATATATATATATATATATATATATATATATATATATATATATATATATATATATATATATACACACATGTACACACACACACACACACACACACACACACACACACACACACACACACACACACACACATATACACATACACATAGATATATGCATATACAGATCTATATCAATGTCCATATCTATCTCTCTGTATATGGGGTTATGTAACCCCCCCAGCCCTAATGGATATGCTGTGCAATCCACTATCCAGCACATGCAGTACATGATGTCAGAACCCTAAACAACACAGCTACAATGCTCCTACAGTAATCCAAGTCACTTGTACATGTCAGGGCAATATCTGTAACATATCATGCAGAAATGTCAGTCTACCATAGGGAATGTACAATGTAGAAGGGGTACACTACAACGGTACAGATATGCACACACATCTATACACTGACAAGTATGTTCAGGTATACATGTATATATATATATATATATATATATATATATATATATATATATATATATATATATATATATATATTGATAATATATATGCAATATATAGGTACATACACATATACACAGACAAAAGGTATTAGTAGCCATACATATGTAGAAGTAGTGTGGACGTACTGGTTACAAAGTATATCCCTCAGCCACAAGCCCTGTTACTGACAGCTGTGACGTGTAGTATGGCAATCATTCCCACAAAAGGAATACTTACATTGCAAATATACCCACTCACAATTCAAAGGACATGAGATAACACACAGGTATGTATACACAGGCAACCTTTATTGGTGTATTTTACAATAATGTATGCCATTACTTGCAGCACATAGATTTGGACTTATTTAATCAGTGAGGAATGCAAGGCCCACACAAAACAGTAGATGCAGACAGTGCGGATATATAACATACTATGCTGTCCAGGCCAAGCCCTTCAATTCATACAACTGTAGACAAAGGATTTGCCATCAAGATAAGTAACAATAAACAATAACAGATGTAGTTCAGCAGCCTCCAGTTACACTCTGTATTCAAGGCCTAGGGGCACATTTATTACCTTTGGTAATGTCTATGTATCTGTCACATGTATGGACCCTGACCAACAAATGTTGTGGGAGTCCATGATATGACTGGGATGATAGCAGGAATGCTAGCAGTAAATAATGATAGGCCATTACCGAACAACCCCTAACCGTATCACAGCAGGACAAAGCCAGACATATATGTGGAGAACAGAGGCAGGAACACAGGGCCATAATCGCAATATTGCTGTTACACACCCTGCAAATTCCTGGTGTTACAGGATTTGTTGCAACATACTCTTATGCAGGAATAAGATATCAGGAACACAAATGGATGTAGCCATGTACTGATAGCACGCAACAGACAGATTGCTGGGGATATAGCTAGGACAAGACCTGTGTGGTGCACAGGCAAAAGCAGACAGACAATCCACTGGCCATCATGTGGATAGGCCCACAGTTGAGAGCTATGCAGACAGACTGCATTCCATTCTAAACTACTATGTACATGCAAACACCGCAAGACTAGCAATATACAATGCACATAACAACACTACTCACTCTGTCTGTAGGTCTGGAACCTCTTATGATTGTGTAGTTGGCCTGTGTCTGCAAGCTCTGCTGTAATAGGTACTGCAACCTGCCATCTGTAACACTGCTGCCCACATACAGGAAGGATGTCCTCCATACCGGAAAGGTGAAGGGACAACGCCCACATGAGTCAGCAATTTATAGTACTGGGTTGCCATGACAGTGGTTAACTGAATCACTACAGAGCAGGCTGCACGCAGTTAGCAATTGTTGCACACTGATTGGTGCAGAGCCCATCACCTGCTCATGTGCATCACCTACAAAAGCTATGCTGCAATCCATTCAAACCAACTCAATCGCTCTAGTGGAGAGAGAGAAAGAGAGAGAGAGAGAGAGAGAGAGAGAAAAAAAAGATAAAACGAAACACGCACAAAGTGGGAAAAAAGAAAACCTACAAGCCAAAACCGGGAAGGCATCACACCCGTCCTAAAAAAAAAAGGTATGTAAAACCTGACTGTATGTAATTTAATGTAGTATGTGGTATAGATTAATAGGATATATGATGTTGAATATTTGATATGTGCCATCTGTAGTCTTCCCTGTAATGATGTTCCGCTGAACAACTGCTCTTGACAATACTGTCTGTCCCTGTAGGCAGTGGGACATACCCGCCGAGTGTGCAGATCTGCAATGAATGACAAAGATGTCAGCCATAATATCTGTGTGTGTTATGTTAGTGTGAAAAATAGCTGGTGGTGGAAGCACTGCCGTCATGATAGACATATGGGTGTCAGAGCACACCACTTGCAGGACAATCATGTTAATGTGTAATGTAGCATGCACAAATGCCATAGGTGTATAATAGGCCTGCCAGCAATCTCACACCATATATACCACCCTAATGTTTGTCTGTGTTCACGTGTAACACCTGTCTGTGTTGCAGCAAGGCAGAACAGTGCAGCTGTGAATGAAAGACAGTTACAGAATGTGGACCAGATGTCTGTATGCACTCCACATGTAGATAAATATCTGTGTGATACAGAATGTGACGTGTATGTGTACAGATACACAGACACTCATATAGACATAGGTATATCAACATTGTACAAAATATATCTACACTTATATGTCATAGATGATAAGTGTCTCCACAGGGAGCATGGCTACATACACACAGCACAAAGCATGGCACATACACATAGCACAACGCTTGGTACAATACAACATATGTCCCAATGGTAGGTAAGCAGCTGACATAACAATTACATTCTGTGAACGTTTTGTTGTAGCTCATATGGTTGGGGGAGACAAATATGTGTATTAGGAACTATGGTAACCCTGCTGTATGGGTGACTCAGACCCGTTTCCATCTTTATGTTTTCCAGGGAACATGTCACATAGTCGTCTGCCCACATACAGTGCCGCTGAGACAGAGGTTATTATTGACCACCTGGTACAGCACTACAAACTGCTGTTTGGGCAGACAGCCCACAACCAGCAGGAGAGGACCACCCTGTGGAACGAGCTAGTCCACAGGGTCATTGATATCGGACTGCATAACCGCAGCTATGAGCAGGTCCAGCATCACTGCACCGACCTGCTTCACCATCTATGTCTGCGTGCAGCTGCCATAAGGGGGACCACCTCACAACAGGGGGGGGGACCCACCCATCCACCCCTCACCTGTGTGAAGGAGCTTCTCATCAGCCTTGTGGCACCTGGCCGCCTGCAGCAACAACACCTGGCAGGGCACATTTTGGAGGTGGGTGTCAATGACACACCAGCTGAGAAGCGTGAGGTAAGGCTCCTGGGCACATTAGTACACCACTCTTGTGTATGCATCTGCATCTGTACAGGTACATCATGCAAATCTGAGATGTCATATACATAGTCTGCTGTTGTGTATTAGTAGTAATAAACAGTGGTGTATAAGCTGTAATATTGTGGAATTCTACTGTTGATGTAACGTAATGCTGTACTCACCTTTTATGAATGCCACAGCTGTGGCCACTGACATCAACTTCCCCTCACTGCTATGTAGGTCCCTCCAGGATACCACCATGGCAGCAGCCCGTAGCCAATGAGTATGGTTTGTGTCCATGCATGATGATACACTGGGCATGTAATAGCTCTGGGGATATCACATGCACACATCTAACACTCCTACCCATAGTGCATGCTGTACATGTTCACATTTTGTTGCTGTGAAATGCATTGCATCACAGTAGAGATCATGCTGGGGTATCGCAAGGGTACAACAGACACATGCAGGATAACTAACATCTTGTCAATGTGCAATGTGTCCACAGGTATGTAAAGTATGGCAGGACACACAGCCTACAGTAGGGACATGTGTGAATCAATGCCACCATGGTTGCAGCTGCACACAATCAGGTTAAGTAAACGTGGCAGACATAAGCCTGACCCCACAGCACTCATGACAGCAGTGTGTGCACTCCAAGGGATGTGCACACGAGTAGACCTTGCAACCATGCAGAGGTCTGGGACATGTGTAGGGCACCCCCCACAGCCATGGTAACGTTCGCTGGTTGTCAGTGTAATAGTCTTGTACTGGTCATACATGCACTGCTGATGTTGTGATCTATAACGCAGATGTCAGGCATTCACAAATGATAGCTGTTCACATATCATCCCAGGTATGAATTGCTATAACACATAGGAGCTGTGAGTAGTGGAGCTGACATAACCAACACAGTACTACATATGCAGCAATGGTTTCTACACCTGTGAGGTATGGTGCGTAGTACAAGGCAGGGTGTGGAACAGGTCCACAGTAACACTTTGTACATGGGTGCAGTGTTAACAAGGAGAAGGGCCATCACCTACCAACAGATTGTGCTGTACATGTACATGGAGTAAGACATGGGACACCAGGACAACCTGTCTGCTATGTGAACACAGGACAGCTGATAGCATAACAAGGTCTGTAGCATGGAGCATGCATTGGGAGGTGAATTACATACCAGGTATACACATCATATTGCCAGCAGCAGATAGCTAACTGGCTACCCACATATGCAGCACTACAAATGCAATGGGGAATTACCACAGCACATCAGTGAGTGTATCTAGGTAGTACTGTTGTCCGCATGATGAGTCGCTTGTGCAGCAGATGTGGCATGGACTGAGCAAGACTGTAGTATGAGGCTCTGGTGTGTGACATATGTAGTGAATGTAGCAGCCCCAACCATATAGGGGCCATATACACCATTACTGCCCATAAACAGGGTTATACGGGATGACAGCAGCGAGGCCATGTACAACCTACTCCACTCAAGTCAAGGAGGTGATGGAGTAACAGGTCAGGTGTTGTAACCACACGTGTAGGCATGGAGAGGAATGATATGTTAATAGGCAGTAGTAATGCGTGTATATTAGCAAGTGCCATGTAGGATGGGGAACATATGTAACTGAATGTGGAACTGTCTGTAAACCCAGGGGAAAGTGAGGTAGTAAGGTGGCTGTCAGTGTGATTGTGTGTGAGTGTGTGTACTGTTATGCAATGCTGTACAAGTCTTAAAACGTGTATTTGTTTCCCCCACAGGTGGCAAGGTGGGTCAGGGTCCCTCCTGCATGCAAACTGAGGTAGGTGTCCCTACAGACACCGATGATGATGGTACAGGTGAGGCACAGGTGGGGTTGTCAGAGGCCAACACTGCGTCAACATGTGTCATCATCCTCCTCGCCACCCCAAGCCCACACACAATTACAGTGTCCCTACAAACCCCATCACATGTGGCCATAGCAGAGGGACAGTTGGCGGTTGGTGGCAATGACCAGGAAAGTGTGGTGTCCATGCCAACTGTGTCAGGTCACAGTCGGCATAGCCAGATGTCCAAAAGGCCACCACATCGGCAGATGTACCGTGGTGCTTGTGGGAGGACCACAGGTCATCATGCCCCTGGCAGAGGCACCACAACTGGTACAACCAGGATCATGTTTCAGGCCATAATGGAGGCACAGGCATGTATGGAAATGCACAACAGACAGGGCCTGAGGTCACAGAGTTCTGCTTTTGCAGTTGTAAGTGGAAACCTCTATGAACTCGCTGATGGCTTCCATGAATATACTGCGGTCATGGATAGATGGTGGGGTGAGATGGTGGGCCTCCTCAATTGTGGTATGTCTGTGCTTGAACATGTGGTGGGAGTGGTGTGACAGCCGTGTGGACATAGGCCAGAAACACCAGGAGCTGCCGGTCAATGTGGATGTGCCAGGATGCACAACCACTCCCATAGTGGCAGCACCAGCCCCAGCACACCAATGGGGCTGCTGTCCACACCACACCACAACAGGCCCTTTGGGC